>NC_064629.1:807363338-807666369 GCF_023864275.1 Schistocerca cancellata | reverse complement strand
CATGATGGCTGAAGTACTAGACCTATTTAATTCCACCTATTACGTATATTACAAGGATAAAAAAATCACATCTTACATTTTAATTTTTATATTTTTTCCCTAGTAAAATGTTATTTTTTCTATAATTTAGTTGATTCTGCAATAAAGTTTAGGTCTACTACATAAGTATGGACTATAGAAAGTTACAGAAAAAAAAGACCTATGCTTTATAAACTTTAGGAAATATTTGTATCTAATTTCTGAAAAATACAACTTGTGGGAAATTGAAAATGAAGAGATGAGTCCAATTAAACTGTGCCTCAGAACATTCCTGAAGCATAGTCTTCATCCTGCAGCATTTATTCATCTTCAAGCTTCCTCTTGGCATTCCTTTTAGCACTTCTTGCTTCTTTGGTAACTTGAAGAGCGAATCTTTCAGCTTCATGCACCTGTTGTCTGTCACACGCAAGCAATTGATCTTCCATACTGGAGCCATATTTTATGCCCAAATTTCTCAGGACTTTCAACCTTCCTATCACTGCATCATTGAAACATATCACTGTATTTAGTACACCAGCTTTTAATGTATTTAGTCCTACAAAAGCATTCTTGGGTCATCTTTCCCATATGCAATGGTTGAAACTTTCATTTGTATTCTGAGTGCGCCCATGAAGACATTTACTGAGCAAAACATGGTCACTCAGGTCTATAAACATTGGTTTTATTTCATTCATAACAGGCCCAGGAAGAGAATGCTTATGATGGTGTATTTGACCACTTTCTTTTGCTTTTTGGTGACCACACCAAGAATCTGCTCCTTTAGGGCAAAGTCCGTGAACAGGGTGGTCATCTGTGGACAACTTATGAAAGCAGGTGGACCATACAGCTTTTCTCATTGCTGTAACATCATTCAGGGGTGCAGTCCGTCTAATGGCCAGTCCATAATAACTCTGAAGAATGTCAACTTTTGTTTCCGTCAAACCGCCTCGGCCAGACAGAGATTTTCCATCAGATAGCAACTTTCCTTTCATTTCTCTTCGTAGCTTCCTCAATGTAGCACCCTCCTCTTTTGCACATGTCCACAACAGTTTTGTTACCAAGGTATCACCATAAACATTGAACTCATCAATTTTATTGAGAGCTTTAGAGTCCCCATCGCCTAGGTACTTCGTATATCTAACGTTATGAACGGGCACCGACCTCTGAAATATTTTTAGAGCTGCATCACACTCCATACCTCCACCGTAACCATCATAATTCTTAGAACATTGATGTTCAATATGTCCTACAGTGTTACCGTGGCAAGTCTGGCAGTACTTAGATAAGCACTCTAGATCAACAGCTGTTCCATTCTCCAGAGAAGTAGAACTTACATCGCCATTCAAGGAACGATGTCCTCGACGTTGCCATGTCCCATCAAGTGCAACAACAATGTCCCTGGTTCCACTAATATTTACAGTTTCTTCTACTGCACATTTCATAGATGCTTTAGATACAAACGTCAAGGCACCTAAAAGTATTTTTATGTACTTGCTGAACCTACTGGGAGGAGGAGGAAGGTCCATCAAACCACAAAACGTTTGCGCAGCCTTTTTTCCATTTCCTATTGCACACATTGCATAGACAACTTCAAATCCACATCATATGAATTATGCACAATGTTTGAAACCATTTTCGAGGTAGATTTATTGCAGTATCTACACAGAACAAATAATTTTGACGCTAAACCCTTCCTGCAAACCCGGCCGGGGTGGACGAGCGGTTCTAGGCGCTACAGTCTGGAACCTCGCGACCGCTACGGTCGCAGGTTCGAATCCTGTCTCGGGCTTGGGTGTGTGTCATGTCCTTAGGTTAGTTAGGTTTAAGTAGTTCTAAGTTCTAGGGGACTGATGACCACAGAGGTTAAGTCCCATAATGCTCAGAGCCATTTGAACCTTCCTGCTACTTTGTTGTTCAGTTATTTCCAGACAGCCTCCGCCATAACATTGTTTATATTTCGCTACTTTCTTCATCAAAGAAGATAAGATGCTGACAACAACAACAAATCCACTACAAACAACGTCATTGTTAACAAAAAAATTTGAATCACCAGGAGGTGTGCCACGTCAGAGTTTCTTCCCTGAAGAACTGGTACATAGGTTACTTTCAACAGTGTGGCTTGCTTTGTGAACTTGTTATCACGGAATTTCCTTTTATTGAATTTCTTGATACGTGGCATAGTTCGTATTTATTGCACACTAAAGGATATCTACTTCCACAAATATATGTAGCACTTGGGCAACAAAGATACAGTAACACGTGAACAAACTGCTTCAGTGAAACAAAAGTAAATACCAGCAAAGATAATTATTTACAGACACTAGAAACCTGGGGTATCTGCCTGGGCGGCAATTTCAGGAGGCGCCAAATTCATAAACTTAAAGAAAAAAACCTTGTTTCACAAAGGGCCTAGCATCCAGTGCACTTTGGTCTACCGATTATTCATATGATTTTTAAACGCAGCCCTGTCAGTTTTTGAACATTTATGAACACATTCTACGTTGATTTCTGAACGAATCGCAAGTTGATTTTTTAATGTGTACATACTGTATGTGATGTCTCTGGCAGGGGAATCCCCGACGCATCTAGAAATAAAAAAACTTTCCCGCAGACAAAAGGGGGCGTGGCTGTACAAGCTAAGCCGAATAAACCCGAACAGGTGAACGTCAATCGCTGTTTGTTTATGTGGTTGATTCGGTGTGCGAATGATAAGCGTTGTTATAATTATTAGCAAAATCCGTAGATTCAGACTACCAGAGTGGAAATAAACGACTAATAGGAATAACAAGTAAGAAAGATTACATATTATCTTCTCGGTGCATCCAAGAAAATGAAATTTTGACAGAAAATTTTTGCCAATTTGCTACACTATTAAGGGCCAGTTGCACAGTCCCCAGTAGCATCCGCTTAAGTTGTATTCTCGGAACAGCGCGGAAAACGCGTTGTACAAACACACAACAATGCCTAAGCGGAGAATAAAGGCGTGATAACTAAACCCGTGATTCTGGCAGGGTTATCGAAGTTAACCGGAGAATAAGTTTTGACAATGGCAGGAATAGTTACAGAATTAGTGATGAAAAGATTGTTTGTTAGAACGAGGAAGGAGAAGGAACAGGAACATCAAGCAAATTGTATAGAAGAATATGACGATTCCAAATTTATATAAAAATTTCGTACTACTACTACTACTACTATCCGATCTCATGCTTGAGATGCTGGAGCATATGAACGAAATGTGAAACTATTTCCTAACATAAAAACTTTTTGCTTGTAGTAGGCCTAATAGGCATTTGAAATTGGTATTATATTCCGTCGTGTTATTTATGTAAATGAGGTAGATAAAAATGACTATTTCTGCCAAAACAGTCTCGCTTAGCATGTGTTACAATTGCTGCAATATTAGAGAGGTCTATTTGGTCTTATCTAGCAGGCAGTGACAAAATAGACGTAATCAAATCGAGAAACCTCATCAGTCTTGGGTACTACTCATATTAAAAGCTTTTTCTGTATTATAAAACGATATTTTGATTTTTTAAGTGGGCACAACGTTTGACGAACTTCGATGAGGCAATAGATTCTTTCGCAGAAAGGAAAATGTCGTGGCTTGGCAAGACAGCCAAGCCACTATGACCGGTAGCCGAAAGGCACGCGTTTAAGCTCACGCAGGCTGGCGTGAGGTCTGGAACAGTTAAGGGAATTTATAGTAGCAAATAAAGTACGTAGCTGATGGAATACTTAAGTTTAATCCATAATTGGTGAACATCGGTCTGACGGTACATGCATCACAAGATAAATAGCAAATGATAATGGCGCCTCGCTAGGTCGTAGCAAATGACGTAGCTGAAGGCTATGCTAACTATCGTCTCGGCAAATGAGAGCGTAATTTGTCAGTGAACCATCTCTAGCAACGTCGGCTGTACAACTGGGGCGAGTGCTAGGAAGTCTCTCTAGACCTGCCGTGTGGCGGCGCTCGGTCTGCAATCACTGACGTGGGTCCGTCGTATACTAACGGACCGCGGCCGATTTAAAGGCTACCACCTAGCAAGTGTGGTGTCTGGCGGTGACACCACAGAAAACACGTGGTGTAAAGCTGTAGCAAGATTAGAGAGGAAAAAATGCTGGGACCTACGGGTTGAAGAAATGTGTACTGTCTTGCTTGTCTCTTGTATTTACTGGTTTTATGTTTCCTATATTTAATTTTATGTCACACAAAAGAGAAAGTTATTAGCTACTAGGTAATAAAGACTATAAATTTTCTGAAGAGTTGTTATTCTTCTGGCCACAAATAATCCCACCCAGTATTAATTGTGATTTTTTTAAAAGAGGGATAGGATATCAAACCGGCTGACAGAGCAGGAGATGCACCACAGGACGTTTTAATTTCAACTGTCCTGAATATAGGTTTGATGGCTTCCGTTACAAAACGTACACGTTTGAACTCCACAGAGCGAAATACAGTGTCATGTAATTGAATGCTGTTTGAAGGTCAAATACACTACTAGCCATTAAAATTGCTACACCACGAAGATGACGTGCTACAGACGCGAAATTTAACCGACACGAAGAAGATGCTGTGATATGCAAATGATTAGCTTTTCAGAGCATTCACACAAGGTTGGAGCCGGTGGCGACACCTACAACGTGCTGACATGAGGAAAGTTTCCAACCGATTTCTCATACACAAACAGCAGTTGACTGGTGTTGCCTGGTGAAACGTTGTTGTGAGGCCTTGTGTAAGGAGGAGAAATACGTACCATCACGTTTCCGACTTTGATAAAGGTCGGATTGTAGCCTGTCGCGATTGCGGTTTATCGTGTAGCGACATTGCTGCTCGCGTTGCTCGAAATCCAATGACTGTTAGCAGAATATGGAATCGGTGGGTTCAGGAGTGTAATATGGAACACCGTGCTGGATACCAACGGCCTCGTATCACTAGCGGTCGAGATGGCAGGCATCTTATCCGCATGGCTGTAACGGATCGTGAAGCCACGTCTCGATCCCTGAGTCAACAGATGGGGACGTTTGCAAGACAACAACCATCTGCACGAATAGTTCCACGACGTTTGCAGCAGCATGGACTATCAGCTCGGAGACCACGGCTGCGGATACCCTTGACGCTGCATCACAGATAGGAGCGCCTGCGATGGTGTACTCAACGACGAACCTGGGTCCACGCATAGGAAAATGTCGTTTTTTCGGACGAATTCAGGTTCTGTTTACAGCATCATGATGGTCGCATCCGTGTCTGCCGACATCGCGTTGAACGCACATTGGAAGCGCGTATTCGTCATCGCCATACTGGCGTATAACCCGGCGTGATGGTATGGGGTGCCATTGGTTACACGTCTCGGTCACCTCTTGTTCGCATTGACGGCAGTTTGAACAGTGGACGTTACATTTCAGATGTGTTACGACCCGTGGCTCTACCCTTCATTCGATCCCTGAGATACCCTACATTTCAGCAGGATAATGCACGACCGCATGTTGGAGGTCCTGTATGGGCCTTTCTGGATACAGAAAATGTTCGATTGCTGCGCTGGCCAGCACATTCTCCAGATCTGTCACCAATTGAAAATGTCTGGTCAATGGTGGCCGAGCAACTGGCTCGTCGCAATACGCCAGTCACTAATCTTGATACCGAGCGAGGTGGCGCAGTGGTTAGCACACTGGACTCGCATTCGGGAGGACGACGGTTCAATCCCGTCTCCAGCCATCCTGATTTAGGTTTTCCGTGATTTCCCTAAGTCGTTTCAGGCAAATGCCGGGATGGTTCCTTTGAAAGGGCACGGCCGATTTCCTTCGCAATCCTTCCCTAACCCGAGCTTGCGCTCCGTCTCTAATGACCTCGTTGTCGACGGGACGTTACACACTAACCGATCACCAACTAATCTTGGTGAACTGTGGTATCGTGTTGAAACTGCATGGACAGCTGTGCCTGTACACGCCATCCAAGCTCTGTTTGACTTAATGTCCAGGCGTATCAAGGCCGTTATTACGGCCAGAGGTGGTTGTTCTGGGTACTGATTTCTCAGAATCTATGTACCCAAATTGAGTGAAAATATAATCACATGTCAGTTCTAGTGTAATATATTTGTCCAATGAATACCCGTTTATCATCTGCATTTCTTCTAGGTGTAGCAATTTTAATGGCCAGTAGTGTAGCAGTCTACATTTTCTCGAATGTATATGTTTTATATATAAAACTCTTCAGAAGGATGTGTGTTATACAATGAACATATTTTTGAAAAAAATATTTTTTTAAATTTCTGACGTTATATCTCAAACGCTCAAGGGGGAGAGGGGGTGGGGACGCCACTATCAAGTTTCTGCTCTGGTTCGGAAATACCGTAGATCTGGGGCTGGCTGAAGCATCAGATTCATTCCTTACTACATGTGTTATTCTACCATGTTTGCATGATCACAATGAAGTAGATGCAAAGTTATGATAGATTAAGGACAGCGAAGGGGCCAGCACAACTCTTGTGAATTAATAGCCGACTACAAACTATTTTAAGCTGGTCTAATTTGAAAAGGAAGTACCACAATTATATCAATAATGGAATTCATATGAGATAAAAAGGCACGGAAATCGGCGGCAAAAGTGCCTGAGTGCAAATTAGTGCATACTGGACGGAGAGACAATGCTCGGTCGATAAAGAACAATTGCACGCATAAATTATTAAAAGAGACTAACAAAAGGGAGAAATAAAAGACATCAGTGAGGTCGAGCAAGAGAGATACGGTCTGGTGGTGGCACACAGCAGCTGAACGAAGCAATTTACCTCAGCAGCTGCAAAGAGGCATCGCTCATGCGGCTGCGATTGGAATTACGAGAGACCATCGTAATTTCAGATGGTCAGGTTGTCACAGCTACCGGACAGTAAGACCATGGATTGATTATTATCGCACTAACCGCTGACATTACTTCGATCTCCTGGTACCTGTAGCACTGATTAACTATCTCCAGATAGCACCTAAGCAGTAGTGACATGCCCTCTGGAGACGGTCTGTACCACCCACGGAAACGCTTCTAGACTGCAGAAAGAGTCGGGTCCCAAGAGGCAAAGCTTTCGCTGTGGGGGTTACTCAACACTTGGGTTTCGGACAAAACGGCCGATTGAGTGGAATGCTCTATTTTTTGCAGCGATCCGAACAGTAGTCATTTGCACAGGCTACAAAGTTAAGTTAGGTTGGCTAGTACTGCCTTCCTCTAACGGTCAGGATCGCTTCTGTGACGCCCTTGGTGTATCCATGCGCGAAGGACCTTTCAAACTAGGCATAAAGGGCGATCTTGCAGCGGAAAATTTTCATCAACAAGGACTGATGAAAACTGCCAACTACTGAATCGTTAGCAACCACGAAACGCAAAATTTACAGATAATAATGCTATACCGCGGGATCATCAACGTCTATCTTGTGTGTCTACTCTGCCCTCTCAACAGACAAAATTACGAAAAACTTACTGTTAATATGAATAACTTTACATAAGTATCTTTGGTAGCCTTGTACAAATGTTAAGCGCTAATCCGGATGTGGCGACAATAATTTTTCACTTTTGGACGTTGTGACATCACAGGATCTGATGTCTAGTTTATAATCAATATGTATTAAGTAAACAATCCTGTTACGCGTAATTTCAGTACCAAGAAATATAGAAGAAATGTCATCTTGGACTCTTAGTTTTACAGGTTTTCAAAATTGCAAAAATTGCTCTGAGCACTATGCGACTTAGCGTCTGGGGTCATCAGTCGCCTAGAACTTAGAACTAATTAAACCTAACTAACCTAAGGACATCACACACATCCATGCCCGAGGCAGGATTCGAACCTGCGACCGTAGCGGTCGCTCGGTTCCAGACTGTAGCGCCTAGAACCGCACGGCCACACCGGCCGGCCTTCAAAATTGCAGGTTTTGATTCTGTAATAATGAATACATGTTATTTTTGTAATAAGAAGTGTAATTTAACTATCTCCATCAATTTTCAGCTTTAGAAAATGCAACTGTTGACGTAAGAAAAACTGTGCTCCAACGCAAAGGCTTTGAGCTTTAGATTTAGGCATACTATTTGGTTTGTTTACGTGTCGTAAAGCAAATGAGATTTGTTGTGTGTGGAGAAGTTTGTGTACTGCTGTGTAGTCAACATAACTAGAAAATGTAAGCTATGTTTTCTAAACTGATTTGTGCACCAGGATTAAACCCATTGTTCTAATTACAGTAAGTAATATCGTGAACTTGAACTTGTGATGTAGATAGTTCCTGACACCTTGCCACATTCAGTGCTTACTTCTTTGGTTTTTATCTGTGTTTCAAAGGCCCCACAAAGACCCATGCTATGCTACAAACACTAACTAAAAACTATGTACCATTTGGTAAGTCGCTAAGCGACTTGGAACCGTTCGCGGTAAACGAAGATTTGGATTCTGACAAAACGCGACTGGGCCGGCCGAAGTGGCCGAGCTGTTCTAGGCGCTACAGTCTGGAACCGCGCGAACGCTACGGTCGCAGGTTCGAATCCTGCCTCGGGCATGGATGCGTGTGATGTCCTTAGGTTAGTTAGGTTTAAGTAGTTCTAAGTTCTAGGGGACTAATGACCTCAGAAATTAAGTCCCATAGTTGTCAGAGCCATTTGAACCATTTTTGAAAACGCGACTGGTTGCAGATATTCCAGAAAACCTCTGACCAAATCACCCGCACGTCAGCAGGCAGAGATGAAGATGGTTCCAAATTCAGGTACAATTTGCCTCCGGATATAGAGCAAGCATGGTACGTCTGTGACATCCTGCAAGAGGAAGTGGTTCACTGCCAAAAGCCAGAATAACCATCTTTTGCAATGCAGATCACTTAAAGTCGTGCAGAAAGAGAAATAGTGAGGTTCTGAAAGCTACCGACAAGGATGTGACCACCTGCTTCAGGTTTCTCGACGGATTATCCGTGGCACAAACAGTCCAATCGAGGTAGTAGCGAGGAGTTTGGTGGCCAGACGAGCACGGTAAACTCCCCTTGGTGCTCTCTGAAACACGCTCACACACGAGCGGTCTGACATGTTGCATTGTGCTGCTGGTAGATGCCATCGTGCCAACGACAAACTGCATGCAGCAGTGAGCGTAGTCCCTAGAATAGATGCATACTTGAGTTGATCCATTGTACTTTTCACTCCCTCCACTGGCCTGATTGCTTCCAATGACTGATACAGGGTGTTTACTTTCAGACGTTTCACGTCATACACTTCAACGGTCATCTGTCAGATCGAAGATAAAACCTGATTCAACTGAATAGGCCACCTGTCGCCACTCTGTGGACATCCAGTTGGCGTGCAAATTCCAGCCTTCATCGCTGGTGAACACTGCTCAGCATAGGTACATGAACACAGTGCCTACTGTGAAGCCCCTTACACAGCAGTGTTAGGTGAACAGTCGTTTCTGACACACTGTTGGTAGCCCCTTGTTTCATCTTGATGGTCAGTTGCTCAACAGCTGCATGTCTATTCTCCCTTATACATCTCCGTAACTGTCGTTCATCCCTGCCATCTATGGCCCATTGGTGCATCACAGCACCAGTGTTGGATATCGCCATTTTGCCATGCACGATATACACTGTAGACCCAAAGAAACTGGTACACCTGCCTAACACCGTGTAGGGCCCCCGCGAGCATCCAGAAGTGCCACAACACGATGTGGCGTAGACTCGACTAATCCCTGAAGTAGTGCTGGAGGGAATTGACACCATGAATCCTGTACAGCTTCCATAAATCCGTAAGAGTATGAGGGGGTGGAGATCTCTTCTAAACAGCACATTGCAAGACATCCCAGATAAGCTCAATAATGTTCATGTGTGGGGAGTTTGGTGGCCAGTGGGAGTGTTTAAGCTCATAAGAGTCTTCGTGGAGCCACTCTGTAGCAATTCTGGACTGATGGGGTGTCGCATTGTCCTGCTGGAATTGCTCAAGTCTGCCGGAATGCACAATGGACATGAATGAATGCAGGTGATCAGACAAGATGCTTACATACGTGTCACTTGTCAGAGTAGTATCTAGATGTATCAGGAGTCCCATATCACTCCAAGTGCGCACCCCCTGCACCATTACAGAGCCTCCACCAGCTTGAACATTCCCCCGCTGAAATGCAGGGTCCATGGATTCATGAGATTGTCTCAATACCCGTACAAGTCCATACGCTCGATACAAATTCAAACGAGACTCGTCCGAACAAGCAATATGTTTACAGTCATCAACAGTCCAATGTCGGTGTTGACGGGCCCAGGCGAGGCGTAAAGCTTTATGTTCTGCAGTCATCAAGGGTACACGAGTGGACCTTCGGATTCGAAAGCCCATATCGGTGGTGTTCCGTTGAATGGGTCGCACGCTGACACTTGCTGATGGTCCAGCATTGAAATCTGCAGCAATTTGCTGAAGGGATGCCCTTCTGCACGTTTAACGGTTCTCTTCAGTCGTCGTTGGTCCTGTTCTTGCAGGATCTTTATCCGGTCGCAGCGATGTCGGAGATGTGATGTTTTAGCGGATTCCTGATATTCACGGTACGCATTTGAAAAGGTCGTACGGGAAAATCTCCACTTCATCGCTACCTCGGAGATGCTGTATCCCATCGCTCATGCTCCGACTATAACACCACGTTCAAACACACTTAAATGTTGATAACCTGCCATTGTAACAGCAGTAACGAGTTTAACAACGGCGCCAGACACTTGTTGTCTTATATAGGCGTTGCCGATCGCAGCGCCGTATTCAGCCTGTTTGCGTACTCTGTATCTGAATATGCATGCCTGTACCATTTTCTTTGGCGCTTGAGTGTACTTTAACCACGGCGGTACGCGAACAGCTTACAAACTTAACCGTTTGGGAATGCTCCAACCTTAGACCGGAAAGCCAATCATCATGCCGTTTTGGACGTCCTATATATACGTCCGTTTCCACATTTCGACAGTGAACCAATGCCAGGAAGTTTCATATCAGCGCACACTCCGCTGCAGAGTGAAAATCTCATTCTGGAAACATCCCCCAGGCTGTGGCTAAGCCATGTCTCCGCAGTATCCTTTCTTTCAGGAGTGCTAGTTCTGCAAGGTTCGCAGGAGAGCTTCTGTAAAGTTTGGAAGGTAGGAGACGAGATACTGGCAGAAGTAAAGCTGTGAGGACCGGGCGTGAGTCTTGCTTCGGTAGCTCAGACGGTAGAGCACTTGCCCGCGAAAGGCAAAGGTCCCGAGTTCGAGTCTCGGTCGGGCACACAGTTTTAATCTGCCAGGAAGTTTCAGTGAACCAGCTGTTTTCCGCCCCTCCCCTCCTTCCCTCCCCGACACACCTTATATACTCGCCGCTGCTAGTTCTGTCACCTGCTGTCTGTGAGTGGTTATTGCACATTGACGTCGAACATAGGCGGTGGTCACATTAATGTGACTGGAACGTGTATAAACACACTGTCAGTTGTTGCAGGTCGTTTCTGTGAATGTATCTGTGCTCCATATTATAAAGTTTCATATGACTTGACACTGATCGGTGCCCGTCGAGATTTAATGACGACCTGGTGTCTGTAGCGTGATATCAATCGAACAATCCTTCTCTTACGCTACTATTATTGTTATTAAAATCTGTGTTTCACGTATAAGCCAAAAAAATATTTATACGGGTTGTGCACACAAAGCCCACCACTACTACAGGGGTGGCAGCAGTGAGAAAGGGTAATTTCACAAGATTTAGACTACGCACATACCTCGTCGTTAAAGCCAGGATTTGTCTTGTACAAATATTTGGCACAATTAAGGTCACTGCAATGAGACTGATCTTGGTAAGGGTATAGGTGCTGAGGAAATAAGCCCTTTGCAATCGGTCCTAGTTGTGCAGGTGCTGTTCCCTTAACGAAACCTTAATTAATTGTACATCATGTCTATTCACCTTTATACGAGGTGCGACAATAAAGGAATGAGACTGATTTTCTTTGCAAGATGTGGCAACCCTGCAGTCTTGCGTAGGCACAATATACGAGGGCTATCCACAAAATACATTACGTTTTGGAATTAAAAATAAATAAAGAATTGGATTTTTTTTATTATATACAGATGAAAGCCACACTTAAATACTACTCTTCTACATAGTTGCCATTTAAATTAAGGCACTTATCGTAGCGATGGACGAGCTTGGAAATTCCTTCGTCGTAAAATACGGCCGCCTGCGCCTTCAACCACGTGGTTACCTCTTCTTGAAGCTGCGGGTCGTCATCAAAACGCTGCATAGCCAACCAGTTCTTCATTGCTGGGAATAAGTGGAAGTCGCTCGGTGCCAGGTCGGGACTGTACGGCGGATGAGGAAACAACTCCCACTTAAAAGATTCGAGAGCTTCACGAGTGGCATTTGCCGTGTGGGGCCCGGGCGTTGTCGTGAATCAGCAAGATCTTTGAGCCCAACTTTCCCCTGCGCTTGTTTTGTATTGTTCTTCTGAGGTTGTGCAGAGTTTGGCAATACCTTTGAGAGTTTATTGTAGTGCCTCTTTCCAGGAAATCCACAAAAATCACACCTTTTCTGTCCCAAAAGAGGTAACCACGTGGTTGAAGGTGCAGGCGGCCGAATTTTACGACGAAGGAATTTCCAAGCTCGTCCATCGCTACGATAAGTGCCTTAATTTAAATGGCAATATGTAGAAAAGTAGTATTGAAGTGTGGCTTTCATCTGTATATATTAAAAAATATTTCCAATACTTTATTTTTAATTGCAAAACGTAATGTACTTTGTGGATAGCCCTCGTATTTGACCTTGGTCTATAAGCTGCTTCTAGTCCAAGCGGCACGCCGATGCAACTGCTCAGTCGTGAGTTGTGCTGTAATAAGTTAACACGTGTTTGTGTCTCTCGTTATGGACATGGAACCGCATAATATTGCGCAACGGTATGCCATTTCTTTCTGCGTTAAATTGAGTGAAAACGGGATGACAACTTACGGTAAGGTTCAGAAGGCTTTTGGAGAGGAGGTTATGTCAAGAGCTCAAGTTTTTCGTTGGCATAAAATGTTTAGTGAAGGCAGAACGAATGTTGAAGATGAAGACCGCAGTGGACGACCATCAACCTTACGGACAGATGTCAACTTGGCCAGGGTGCATGAACTCGTACGATCTGATCGAAGATTATCCGTGAAAATGATTGCAGAAGAACTGAACACCAATCGAGAAACGGTTCGTCTAATAATAACTGAAGATTTTGGTATGAGAAACATTTGTGCAAAAATGGTCCCCAAAAATCTCAACATAACAGCGAGAAACACGGAAAAATGTGACAGCCAATCCGTTAGAGCAAACGGAAATCAATCCAGAATTGTTGAGCGGTGCTATCACTAGTGATGAAAGTTGTTTTTTTCAGTAGGATCCAGAGACAAAACGCCAAAGTTCGCAGTGGTGCTCAAAGGGATCACCCAGACCAAAAAAAGCTCGCATGTCAAAGTCAAAAGCGAAATGCATGCTTGTGGGCTTCTTTGATTCCAAGGAAAGAGTCGGTGCCTCCTGGACAAACAGTTAACCAATATTACAACTAAGACATTTTAGAAAGACTTCGTAAAAGAGTTCTTTGTGTCCATGCCAACATAGCTGATAACTGGATTCTGCATCACGATAATGCGCCATCCCATACTGCTCTGTCAGCACAGCAATTTTAACCTCCAAACAAATTTCACTACAACCACAGCCACCTTATTCACCAGATATCGGTCCGTGCGACTTTTTCTATTTCCAGCAGTCAAAACGGCGGTCAAGGGACACGATTTTCAAACAACACAAGATGTCCAAAACGCTGTGACGAGGGTCTTGGACGATATTACAGAAGATGAGTTCCAGAAATGTTACCATCAATGACAGAAGCGCTGGAAAAAGTGTGTGCAATCAGAAGGGAACTACTTTGAAGGAGACAACACTAAACTTGACTAAAACGGTAAGCATAATTCTTTTCACATCAGTCTCATTAATGTCGCACCTCGTACATCTCCATAACTGTCGCTCACCCCTGTCACCTATGGCCCATTGGAGCACCACAGTTACCTCGGCACTGGTTTTGGATATCGCCATTTTGCCATGCACGATATACACTGAAGACCCAAAGAAACTGGTACACCTGCCTAGTATCGTGAAGGGCCCCCTCGGCGATGTACGATATACACTGAAGACCCAAAGAAACTGGTACACCCGCCTAGTATCGTGAAGGGCCCCCTCGGCGATGTAAGATATACACTGAAGACCCAAAGAAACTGGTACACCTGCCTAGTATCGTGAAGGGCCTCCTCGGCGATGTACGATATACACTGAAGACCCAAAGAAACTGGTACACCCGCCTAGTATCGTGAAGGGCCCCCTCGGCGATGTACGATATACACTGAAGACCCAAAGAAACTGGTACACCTGCCTAGTATCGTGAAGGGCCCCCTCGGCGATGTACGATATACACTGAAGACCCAAAGAAACTGGTACACCCGCCTAGTATCGTGAAGGGCCCCCTCGGCGATGTAAGATATACACTGAAGACCCAAAGAAACTGGTACACCTGCCTAGTATCGTGAAGGGCCCCCTCGGCGATGTACGATATACACTGAAGACCCAAAGAAACTGGTACACCCGCCTAGTATCGTGAAGGGCCCCCTCGGCGATGTACGATATACACTGAAGACCCAAAGAAACTGGTACACCTGCCTAGTATCGTGAAGGGCCCCCTCGGCGATGTACGATATACACTGAAGACCCAAAGAAACTGGTACACCCGCCTAGTATCGTGAAGGGCCCCCTCGGCGATGTACGATATACACTGAAGACCCAAAGAAACTGGTACACCCGCCTAGTATCGTGAAGGGCCCCCTCGGCGATGTACGATATACATTGAAGACCCAAAAAAACTGGTACACCTGCCTAGTATCGTGAAGGGCCCCCTCGGCGATGTACGATATACACTGAAGACCCAAAGAAACTGGTACACCTGCCTAGTATCGTGAAGGGCCCCCTCGGCGATGTACGATATACACTGAAGACCCAAAGAAACTGGTACACCCGCCTAGTATCGTGAAGGGCCCCCTCGGCGATGTAAGATATACACTGAAGACCCAAAGAAACTGGTACACCTGCCTAGTATCGTGAAGGGCCCCCTTGGCGATGTACGATATACACTGAAGACCCAAAGAAACTGGTACACCCGCCTAGTATCGTGAAGGGCCCCCTCGGCGATGTACGATATACACTGAAGACCCAAAGAAACTGGTACACCCGCCTAGTATCGTGAAGGGCCCCCTCGGCGATGTACGATATACACTGAAGACCCAAAAAAACTGGTACACCTGCCTAGTATCGTGAAGGGCCCCCTCGGCGATGTACGATATACACTGAAGACCCAAAGAAACTGGTACACCCGCCTAGTATCGTGAAGGGCCCCCTCGGCGATGTAAGATATACACTGAAGACCCAAAGAAACTGGTACACCTGCCAAGTATCGTGAAGGGCCCCCTCGGCGATGTACGATATACACTGAAGACCCAAAGAAACTGGTACACCCGCCTAGTATCGTGAAGGGCCCCCTCGGCGATGTACGATATACACTGAAGACCCAAAGAAACTGGTACACCCGCCTAGTATCGTGAAGGGCCCCCTCGGCGATGTACGATATACACTGAAGACCCAAAAAAACTGGTACACCTGCCTAGTATCGTGAAGGGCCCCCTCGGCGATGTACGATATACACTGAAGACCCAAAGAAACTGGTACACCTGCCTAGTATCGTGAAGGGCCCCCTCGGCGATGTACGATATACACTGAAGACCCAAAGAAACTGGTACACCCGCCTAGTATCGTGAAGGGCCCCCTCGGCGATGTAAGATATACACTGAAGACCCAAAGAAACTGGTACACCTGCCTAGTATCGTGAAGGGCCCCCTCGGCGATGTACGATATACACTGAAGACCCAAAGAAACTGGTACACCTGCCTAGTATCGTGAAGGGCCCCCTCGGCGATGTACGATATACACTGAAGACCCAAAGAAACTGGTACACCCGCCTAGTATCGTGAAGGGCCCCCTCGGCGATGTACAATATACACTGAAGACCCAAAGAAACTGGTACACCCGCCTAGTATCGTGAAGGGCCCCCTCGGCGATGTAAGATATACACTGAAGACCCAAAGAAACTGGTACACCTGCCTAGTATCGTGAAGGGCCCCCTCGGCGATGTACGATATACACTGAAGACCCAAAGAAACTGGTACACCCGCCTAGTATCGTGAAGGGCCCCCTCGGCGATGTACGATATACACTGAAGACCCAAAGAAACTGGTACACCTGCCTAGTATCGTGAAGGGCCCCCTCGGCGATGTACGATATACACTGAAGACCCAAAGAAACTGGTACACCCCCCTAGTATTGTGAAGGGCCCCCTCGGCGATGTACGATATACACTGAAGACCCAAAGAAACTGGTACACCTGCCTAGTATCGTGAAGGGCCCCCTCGGCGATGTACGATATACACTGAAGACCCAAAGAAACTGGTACACCCCCCTAGTATCGTGAAGGGCCCCCTCGGCGATGTACGATATACACTGAAGACCCAAAGAAACTGGTACACCCCCCTAGTATCGTGAAGGGCCCCCTCGGCGATGTACGATATACACTGAAGACCCAAAGAAACTGGTACACCCGCCTAGTATCGTGAAGGGCCCCCTCGGCGATGTACGATATACACTGAAGACCCAAAGAAACTGGTACACCCGCGTAGTATCGTGAAGGGCCCCCTCGGCGATGTACGATATACACTGAAGACCCAAAGAAACTGGTACACCCGCCTAGTATCGTGAAGGGCCCCCTCGGCGATGTAAGATATACACTGAAGACCCAAAGAAACTGGTACACCTGCCTAGTATCGTGAAGGGCCCCCACGACGATGTACGATATACACTGAAGACCCAAAGAAACTGGTACACCCGCCTAGTATCGTGAAGGGCCCCCTCGGCGATGTACGATATACACTGAAGACCCAAAGAAACTGGTACACCCCCCTAGTATCGTGAAGGGTCCCCTCGGCGATGTACGATATACACTGAAGACCCAAAGAAACTGGTACACCTGCCTAGTATCGTGAAGGGCCCCCTCGGCGATGTACGATATACACTGAAGACCCAAAGAAACTGGTACACCCGCCTAGTATCGTGAAGGGCCCCCTCGGCGATGTACGATATACACTGAAGACCCAAAGAAACTGGTACACCTGCCTAGTATCGTGAAGGGCCCCCTCGGCGATGTACGATATACACTGAAGACCCAAAGAAACTGGTACACCTGCCTAGTATCGTGAAGGGCCCCCTCGGCGATGTACAATATACACTGAAGACCCAAAGAAACTGGTACACCCCCCCTAGTATCGTGAAGGGCCCCCTCGGCGATGTACGATATACACTGAAGACCCAAAGAAACTGGTACACCTGCCTAGTATCGTGAAGGGCCCCCTCGGCGATGTACGATATACACTGAAGACCCAAAGAAACTGGTACACCCGCCTAGTATCGTGAAGGGCCCCCTCGGCGATGTACGATATACACTGAAGACCCAAAGAAACTGGTACACCTGCCTAGTATCGTGAAGGGCCCCCTCGGCGATGTACGATATACACTGAAGACCCAAAGAAACTGGTACACCCCCCTAGTATCGTGAAGGGCCCCCTCGGTGATGTACGATATACACTGAAGACCCAAAGAAACTGGTACACCTGCCTAGTATCGTGAAGGGCCCCCTCGGCGATGTACGATATACACTGAAGACCCAAAGAAACTGGTACACCTGCCTAGTATCGTGAAGGGCCCCCTCGGCGATGTACGATATACACTGAAGACCCAAAGAAACTGGTACACCCCCCTAGTATCGTGAAGGGCCCCCTCGGCGATGTACGATATACACTGAAGACCCAAAGAAACTGGTACACCCCCCTAGTATCGTGAAGGGCCCCCTCGGTGATGTACGATATACACTGAAGACCCAAAGAAACTGGTACACCTGCCTAGTATCGTGAAGGGCCCCCTCGGCGATGTACGATATACACTGAAGACCCAAAGAAACTGGTACACCTGCCTAGTATCGTGAAGGGCCCCCTCGGCGATGTACGATATACACTGAAGACCCAAAGAAACTGGTACACCCGCCTAGTATCGTGAAGGGCCCCCTCGGCGATGTACGATATACACTGAAGACCCAAAGAAACTGGTACACCTGCCTAGTATCGTGAAGGGCCCCCTCGGCGATGTACGATATACACTGAAGACCCAAAGAAACTGGTACACCCGTCTAGTATCGTGAAGGGCCCCCTCGGCGATGTACGATATACACTGAAGACCCAAAGAAACTTGTACACCTGCCTAGTATCGTGAAGGGCCCCCTCGGCGATGTACGATATACACTGAAGACCCAAAGAAACTGGTACACCCGCCTAGTATCGTGAAGGGCCCCCTCGGCGATGTACGATATACACTGAAGACCCAAAGAAACTGGTACACCCCCCTAGTATCGTGAAGGGCCCCCTCGGCGATGTACGATATACACTGAAGACCCAAAGAAACTGGTACACCTGCCTAGTATCGTGAAGGGCCCCCTCGGCGATGTACGATATACACTGAAGACCCAAAGAAACTGGTACACCCCCCTAGTATCGTGAAGGGCCCCCTCGGCGATGTACGATATACACTGAAGACCCAAAGAAACTGGTACACCCCTTTAGTATCGTGAAGGGCCCCCTCGGCGATGTACGATATACACTGAAGACACAAAGAAACTGGTACACCCGCCTAGTATCGTGAAGGGCCCCCTCGGCGATGTACGATATACACTGAAGACCCAAAGAAACTGGTACACCCGCCTAGTATCGTGAAGGGCCCCCTCGGCGATGTACGATATACACTGAAGACCCAAAGAAACTGGTACACCCCCCTAGTATCGTGAAGGGTCCCCTCGGCGATGTACGATATACACTGAAGACCCAAAGAAACTGGTACACCTGCCTAGTATCGTGAAGGGCCCCCTCGGCGATGTACGATATACACTGAAGACCCAAAGAAACTGGTACACCCGCGTAGTATCGTGAAGGGCCCCCTCGGCGATGTACGATATACACTGAAGACCCAAAGAAACTGGTACACCTGCCTAGTATCGTGAAGGGCCCCCTCGGCGATGTACGATATACACTGAAGACCCAAAGAAACTGGTACACCCGCCTAGTATCGTGAAGGGCCCCATCGGCGATGTAAGATATACACTGAAGACCCAAAGAAACTGGTACACCTGCCTAGTATCGTGAAGGGCCCCCTCGGCGATGTACGATATACACTGAAGACCCAAAGAAACTGGTACACCCGCCTAGTATCGTGAAGGGCCCCCTCGGCGATGTACGATATACACTGAAGACCCAAAGAAACTGGTACACCTGCCTAGTATCGTGAAGGGCCCCCTCGGCGATGTACGATATACACTGAAGACCCAAAGAAACTGGTACACCCCCCTAGTATTGTGAAGGGCCCCCTCGGCGATGTACGATATACACTGAAGACCCAAAGAAACTGGTACACCTGCCTAGTATCGTGAAGGGCCCCCTCGGCGATGTACGATATACACTGAAGACCCAAAGAAACTGGTACACCTGCCTAGTATCGTGAAGGGCCCCCTCGGCGATGTACGATATACACTGAAGACCCAAAGAAACTGGTACACCCGCCTAGTATCGTGAAGGGCCCCCTCGGCGATGTACGATATACACTGAAGACCCAAAGAAACTGGTACACCTGCCTAGTATCGTGAAGGGCCCCCTCGGCGATGTACGATATACACTGAAGACCCAAAGAAACTGGTACACCCGCCTAGTATCGTGAAGGGCCCCCTCGGCGATGTACGATATACACTGAAGACCCAAAGAAACTGGTACACCTGCCTAGTATCGTGAAGGGCCCCCTCGGCGATGTACGATATACACTGAAGACCCAAAGAAACTGGTACACCCCCCTAGTATCGTGAAGGGCCCCCTCGGCGATGTACGATATACACTGAAGACCCAAAGAAACTGGTACACCTGCCTAGTATCGTGAAGGGCCCCCTCGGCGATGTACGATATACACTGAAGACCCAAAGAAACTGGTACACCCCCCTAGTATCGTGAAGGGCCCCCTCGGCGATGTACGATATACACTGAAGACCCAAAGAAACTGGTACACCCCTTTAGTATCGTGAAGGGCCCCCTCGGCGATGTACGATATACACTGAAGACACAAAGAAACTGGTACACCCGCCTAGTATCGTGAAGGGCCCCCTCGGCGATGTACGATATACACTGAAGACCCAAAGAAACTGGTACACCCGCCTAGTATCGTGAAGGGCCCCCTCGGCGATGTACGATATACACTGAAGACCCAAAGAAACTGGTACACCCCCCTAGTATCGTGAAGGGTCCCCTCGGCGATGTACGATATACACTGAAGACCCAAAGAAACTGGTACACCTGCCTAGTATCGTGAAGGGCCCCCTCGGCGATGTACGATATACACTGAAGACCCAAAGAAACTGGTACACCCGCCTAGTATCGTGAAGGGCCCCCTCGGCGATGTACGATATACACTGAAGACCCAAAGAAACTGGTACACCTGCCTAGTATCGTGAAGGGCCCCCTCGGCGATGTACGATATACACTGAAGACCCAAAGAAACTGGTACACCCCCCTAGTATCGTGAAGGGCCCCCTCGGCGATGTACGATATACACTGAAGACCCAAAGAAACTGGTACACCTGCCTAGTATCGTGAAGGGCCCCCTCGGCGATGTACGATATACACTGAAGACCCAAAGAAACTGGTACACCCCCCTAGTATCGTGAAGGGCCCCCTCGGCGATGTACGATATACACTGAAGACCCAAAGAAACTGGTACACCCCCCTAGTATCGTGAAGGGCCCCCTCGGCGATGTACGATATACACTGAAGACCCAAAGAAACTGGTACACCCCCCTAGTATCGTGAAGGGCCCCCTCGGCGATGTACGATATACACTGAAGACTCAAAGAAACTGGTACACCCCCCTAGTATCGTGAAGGGCCCCCTCGGTGATGTACGATATACACTGAAGACCCAAAGAAACTGGTACACCTGCCTAGTATCGTGAAGGGCCCCCTCGGCGATGTACGATATACACTGAAGACCCAAAGAAACTGGTACACCCGCCTAGTATCGTGAAGGGCCCCCTTGAGCACGCAGAAGTGCCGCAACACGACGCGGCATGGACTCGACTAATGCCTGAAGTAGTGCTGGAGGAAACACACTGGTAGTAGGGCTATAGGCATCCTGAAAAACTTTTTTTTTTTACATTTGTAACATCATGTGACGTAAGTCATTAACCTGGTGACGTCATCAGTCTTATGAATGAAATTATCAATGATGTCATCGTTTTTGTCAGTGACGTCAGCCTTATCAGTGGGATCCGACGTGTTATGCATTAGCCATTATGTGTTATGCATTATTTGCTATGTATTGGCTATTCAGTGCACCATTCAGCCCTCGGGAGTTTGTATCTGGAGGTCCGGGCTTCATGTTCTGGTGAGTGGGTACTCTTTGCTATGACTTCATCAGAATGGTTGATAATTAAAAAATAAAGGTAGAGAGGGGAGAAATTGTGCTTCAACAAGAGTAAATGCATCAACTTATCTCAAAACGAGAGCAATATAAATACCACAATTCGTATTATATGCTTGTTGCGACTCATCACAGACTATATACGTTTTGAAGCAAAAATAGCTCTCCCCTCTCCTACCTTGCATTTTGGGCCAGCTGGAGTGGCCGAGCGGTTCTAGGCGCTTCAGTCTGGAACTGCGCGACCGCTACAATTTTGTGACTGAAGCCCTTTCTGCATGGAGCGATTCATTTAAGTGCAGAAGTGACGAATGGGGAATCGTTCTAGCGACGATATGGGCTGCGTCTGGGGAAATCCGCTGGCACAAGCGACTTTGTCAAAGGGCAGACTGTCACGGTCGCTGGCCTTGGAACGAGCATATCGGAAACGGCGAGACTGGTCCTTTGTTGGCGCGCTGCTGTCGTGAGTATCTGTGCAAAGTGCTTGAAGGACGCAGAACGCACGAGTAGGCAAAGCTTTGGAAGTCAACCCCTCATCACAGAACGTAAAGCGCGATAGGTTCCAATCTGGCAGATTTGCTGGCAAAGCTCACTACTGGTGCAGGCGAAAGTGTATCGGAGCACACAGTTTGGAGCACATCTTAACATGGTTTCTGAGCAGATGACCCATGCGAGTTCCTGTGCTGAACTAACGACATTGGCAATTACGACTATATTGAGCATATGATCATCGAGATCGCATCATGGATCAGTGGAGACGTGTTGCCTGATCGGAGGAATCACGATTCTTGTTACATCAGGCCGATTGTCCTGTGGGGATATGACAACGCAGGTGAATGGCTGCTCGAAACATGCATGATGATAACGGGTCTGAAGAGGCTAAACATCTTGGTTAGCAATCCTTCATTTCGCTGGAAATTAACGTAAAATGATGTTAAACGAGGTAAGGATAATGATCAGCTCCAGGATCTGTGACTTTGTCGTCATGGTTGAAAATTTGCGTGACAGAAGCTTGAGCCATATGCTTAAAACTGAGATAAAACCTAGGCAGCTGGAAGCTGCAGACAGTCACAGGGAAGCAGCAGAAGTGCTGAATATGGGGCTCCTCATATTAGACATCTGGCTTGACTCCCATTCCACCACACCACTATCACTGAAGAAAACACTGGGAAGGGGTATCATTCTCAGTACGACCAAAATGGGGTCATAAAATGAAGGCTGCACTGTCTAGATAGCTGATTAATCTAAATAGTTAGATAAGTAGAATATGTACACAAAAAATTCAAAAATGTATGACAGTACAGAGGGAGAAAGCAGCTTGAGGCCACTTGGGGCACACGCCACAGTGAAACGTATTGCCTCGCATCCACTCCAGACACCGAATGTTGAGGTGTGTTAAATTTTGCTATGATATCAACATTCCCTCAGGTAACTTATGACTGTTAGCTACACTATGTGATGAAAAGTATCCAGACACCTGGCTGAAAATGAGTTACAAGTTTGTGGTGCAGTCCATCGGTAATGCTGGAATTCAATATGGTGTTGGCCCACCATTAGCCTTGATGACAACTACCACTCTCGCAGGCATACGTTCAATCAGATGCTGGAAGGTTTCTTGGGGAATGACAGCCCATTCTTCACGGAGTGCTGCACTGAGGAGAGGTATCGATGTCGGTTGGTGAGGCCTAGCACGAAGTCGGCGTTCCAAAACATCCCAAAGGTGGTCTTGGGATTCAGGTCAGGACTCTGTGCAGGTCAGTCCATTACAGGGATGTTGTTGTTGTGTAACCTCTTCGCCACAGGCCGTGCATTATGAACAGGTGCTCGATCATGTTGAAAGATGCAATCGCCATCCCCGAATTGATCTTCAACAGTGGGCAGCAAGAAAGTACTTAAAACATCAATGTAGGCTTGTACTGTGATGTCATGCAAAACAAGGGGTGCAAGCCCCCTCCATGAAAAAAAAAAAAACAAGCACGCCATAACACCTCCGCCTCCGAATTATAATGTTGGCACTACACACGCTGGCAGATGACGTTCACCGGGCATTCGCCATACCCACACCCTCCCATCGGATCGCCGCATCGTGTATCGTGATTCGTCACTCCACACAACGTGTTTCCACTGTTCAATCGTCCAATGCTTACGCTCCTAACACCAAGCGAGGCTGTATGATGTGTGGCTTATGAGCAGCCGCTCGACCATTAAATCCAAGCTTTCTCACCTCCCCCCTAAACTGTCATAGTACTTGCAGTCGATACTGATGCAGTTTGATATTCCTGTCTGATGGTCTGTACAGATGTCTGTGTATTACACATTACTACCCGCTTCAACTGTCAGTGGTGTCTGTCAGTCAACAGAGGATGGACTGTATGCTTTTGTACTGTACATGTCCCTTCACGTTTCCACTTCACCATCACATCGGAAACAGTCACCTAGGGATGTTCAGGAGTGTGGAAATCTCACGTACAGACGTATGACACAAGTGACACCCAATCACCTGACCACGTTCGAAGTCCGTTAGTTCTGCGGAGCGACCCATTCTGCTCTCACGATGTCTAATGACTACTGAGGTCGCTGATATGGAGTACCTGGCAGTAGGTGGCAGCACAATGCACTTAATACGAAAAACGTATGTTTTTGGGGGTGTCCGGACACTTTTGCTCACATATTGTATCATCCCAATGTCTGAAAGTATTTAGGGGGGGGGGGGGGCGCAAGTAGATAAGCAAGCGGGTCACACTCTGTGAGAATATGGGGCTATAGTGAGTTGACTATCACAGCTCGATTGTGGGACATATAAGGAAAGTCTGGTGTGGCCGATATGCTGCCGGAGCAGAACGATGGCATCTTTCCGTGAGGCTTGGAGAGCAGTGTGTTGCCGGCCATGGTGGCCGTGTGGTTCTAGTCGCTTCTAGTCGCGCGACTGCTACGGTCGCAGGTTCGAATCCTGCCTCGGGCATGGATGTGTGTGATGTTCTTAGGTTAATTAGGTTTAAGTAGTTCTTAGTTCTAAGTTCTAAGGGACTGATGACCTCTGATGTGAAGTCCCATAGTGCTCAAAGCCTTTTGAACCATTTGAAGTAGTGTGTCACGCCTTGGTGGTCTCCTTGATTGCCCTCAACTTGGTTCCGATTGTGGTAGCCCTCCATTCCCTATCCCAAGTTTTCAAAATTTGATGTCGCACTTTAAATTGCACGTTTGTGTTCAGTAGTTCCAGTTGGAGTTTGTCAGCTGTGGTTGCTTCTTTAACTAATTTATCGGCGAGTTAATTTCCCATAATGCCCAAGTGGCTTGGTGTCAAGATGAAATTTATGATTGTTCTAGAGCTGTGAGTATCAATTAATAGCAACCAATACATTTCTGGAGTAGCAGTGAAATATTTCACGTGAGCAGCTCAAACCAGGAAGTCATTTGTTGCGAGATTTTTGATGTATTGCGGAGCATGTTACGCGACTACAACAATAAGTACATAAAGAGGAATAACACAAGGACGTTATTCAAACTAAGTCCCATTTCACCATAAAATAAATTCACACACACAGTGTCCCACTACCCATCCTCCCCTATCTCCATCCCTACACATCACTCGACTCTCATCCCCTACAGCTCCTATGATGCCTCTGTCAGCCCTAAAGCATGTCAGCAAGAACACATGCAGAATGCTACAGTATACACTGTAGGCAGTAAAATATTCAAGTGTGACCTATCATCTGTATCTAATACATAGAAAAAACACACAGATACATAAAAAAAATGGTTCAAATGGCTCTGAGCACTATGGGACTCAAAATCTTAGGTCATAAGTCCCCTAGAACTTAGAACTACTTAAACCTAACTAACCTAAGGACATCACACACACCCATGCCCGAGGCAGGATTCGAACCTGCGACCGTAGCAGTCCCGCGGTTCCGGACTGCAGCGCCAGAGCCGCTATACCACCGCGGCCGGCACAGATACATCAAAAGGACACGAAAATATGTTATGTGGACATGTGTCCGGAAATGCTTACTTTCCATGTTAGAGCTCATTTTATATCTTCTCTTCAAATCACATTAATCATGGAATGGAAACACACAGCAACAGAACGTACCAGCGTGACTTCAAACACTTTGTTACAGGAAATGTTCAAAATGTCCTCCGTTAGCGAGGATACATGCATCCACCCTCCGTAGCATGGAATCTCTGATGCACTGATGCAGCCCTGGAGAATGGCGTATTGTATCACAGCCACCCACAATACGAGCACGAAGAGTCGCTACATTAGGTCCGGGGTTGCGTAGACAAGAGCTTTCAAATGTCCCCATAAATGAAAGTCAAGAGGGTTGAGGTCAGGAGAGCGTGGAGGCCATGGAATTTGTCCGCCTCTACCAATCCATTGGTCACCGAATCTGTCGTTGAGAAGCGTACGAACACTTCGACTGAAATGTGCAGGAGCTCCATCGTGCATGAACCACATGTTGTGTCGTACTTGTAAAGGCACATGTTCTAGCAGCACAGGTAGAGTATCCCGTATGAAATCATGATAACGTGCTCCATTGAGCGTAGGCGGAAGAACATGGGACCCAATCAAGACATCACCAACAATGCCTGCCCAAACGTTCACAGAAAATCTGTGTTGATGACGTGATTGCACAATTGCGTGCGGGTTCTCGTCAGCCCACACATGTTGATTGTGAAAATTCACAATTTGATCACGTTGGAATGAAGCCTCATCCGTAAAGAGAACATTTGCACTGAAATGAGGATTGACACATTGTTGGATGAACCATTCGCAGAAGTGTACCCGTGGAGGCCAATGGGCTGCTGATAGGGCCTGCACGCGCTGTACATGGTACGGAAACAACTGGTTCTCCCGTAGCACTCTCCATACAGTGACGTGGTCAACGTGACCTTGTACAGCAGCAACTTCTCTGACGCTGAAATTAGGGTTATCGTCAACTGCACGAAGAATTGCCTCGTCCATTGCAGGTGTCCTCGTCGTTTTAGGTATTCCCCAGTCCGGAGTCACAGGCTGGAATGTTCCGTGCTCCCTAAGGAGCCGATAAATTGCTTCGAACGTCTTCCTGTCGGGACACCTTCGTTCTGGAAATCTGTCTCTATACAAACGTACCACGCCACGGTTAAACATGGCACTGACTGCAAAACCACGTTCGTGATGAACACTAACCTGTTGATGCTACGTACTGATGTGCTTGATGCTAGTACTGTAGAGCAATAAGTCGCATGTCAACACAAGCACCGAAGTCAACATTACCTTCCTTCAATTGGGTCAACTGGCGATGAATCTAGGAAGTACAGTACATACTGACGAAACTAAAATGAGCTCTAACATGGAAATTAAGCGTTTCCGGACACATGTCCACATAACATCTTTTCTTTGTGTGTGAGGAATGTTTCCTGAAAGTTGGGCCGTACCTTTTTGTAACACCCTGTATAATGTGGATCTCCCCACCGTGTCGCGTCTGCGTCGCCAAGTATGGCTTCAGCAAACCACTGTCTCGCTAGAGGTGAATAAAAACATTTTTATTTTTCTTGCTGGCTCACAGTCTAGCCCAGTTAACGACGTGCAGCCACTTATCCTCAGTCTCGGCCTTATTTAGGTTAAAAGGAATAATGTATTGATCTGGCCTTATCCCGTTCTGCGCTGATGCTCGCCGTTCTCTTGCTAAATGGGAGTTTTACGATATCATTAATCACCTGCTCAGTTCGTCTCCAAAATGCATTTCACTTTATCTTGTTTGTTCATGCCAGTCTATATATTGGTAGATATTGTTTTGTTAGTTTTCAGTACATGAGATCAACTGCAATTGCTGTTTGTTGATATAATATAATTATTATTTTCTGAGGATCTCATACTGTATTGGCCTGTCATTATGGATCAAGCTCATGTAAGGTCTGTAAAATCTGGACACCTTACATTTACACTTTATGCAGAAACGGAGCGATTTATCGAACGTCCAAAATGGTGTGATCATTGGCTTTGAGGCCGAGGTTGCATGTGTTTCCGAAACGGCTAAGTTTGTAAACTGTTCACGTACCACTGTGGTTAAAATACACTGTGCATGGCAAAATGGTGCTGTCCAAAACTAGCGCCAAGGTAGCTGAGGTGCACCATGGGTCATAGATAACATTGCTGAATGAACGCTGCGGAAATGTGCACAGGTGAATAGATGTGCAACTGTTGAGCGACTGACTGCCCAGGTGAACCAAGGGACTACCAAAAGTATCTCCTCAATGACCATTCAGCTAACATTGCCGTGTACGGGCAGGCTTCTGGTCCATTCACCCATGTTGACTACTGTTTATCGACTGAAATTTGCATTCCATTAGTTCAATTGGAAATCCACTGAGTGGCAACAGGTGGCCTTTTCAGATGAATCACGCATTATGCTCCATACACAGATGGCCGTTGGCATGTACGCTCCCGCTACGATCGTCGGAAGGATCCAGGCCGGAGAAGTGAGTGCTGTTGTCTAGGGACTGTTTTCACGGCATTTCCTGTATGATCTAGTCATTCTGGAAGGAACAATGGATCAACACAAGTATTCACTTATCTCTGGGGACCACGTCCACCACTGGATGCAGACTTTTTTTCTCGGCATGATGGCATCTACCAGCAGGACAATGCAACGTGCCACACAGTTCACAGAGCATGTGCATGGTTTGAGGATGATGATGAAGATGAATCGTATTCTCCTGGCCACCAAACTCTCCTGATTTAAACCTGATCCAGAATCTGTGGCACCACCTCGATCGGGCTGTTTGCACCATGGATCGTCATCAGAGAAACCTAGTGCAGCAGACCACGGCACTAGAGTTGACATGGCTCCACATCCATGTCAGTGCTCTCCAGAACCTCAATGACACTATTGCTGTATGTCTGCACTGCAAAAGGTGGTTATTTAGGCTTTTGACAGCCGGCCACATTTATGTGACTGGATCGTATGCATACGTCATCAAACATTAGGAATTCGAATCGAGGACAACTGCCAACATGGGTAACATACACTCCTAGAAATTGAAATAAGAACACCGTGAATTCATTGTCCCAGGAAGGGGAAACTTTATTGACACATTCCTGGGGTCAGATACATCACATGATCACACTGACAGAACCACAGGCACATAGACACAGGCAACAGAGCATGCACAATGTCGGCACTAGTACAGTGTATATCCACCTTTCGCAGCAATGCAGGCTGCTATTCTCCCATGGAGACGATCGTAGAGATGCTGGATGTAGTCCTGTGGAACGGCTTGCCATGCCATTTCCACCTGGCGCCTCAGTTGGACCAGCGTTCGTGCTGGACGTGCAGACCGTGTGAGACGACGCTTCATCCAGTCCCAAACATGCTCAATGGGGGACAGATCCGGAGATCTTGCTGGCCAGGGTAGTTGACTTACACCTTCTAGAGCACGTTGGGTGGCACGGGATACATGCGGACGTGCATTGTCCTGTTGGAACAGCAAGTTCCCTTGCCGGTCTAGGAATGGTAGAACGATGGGTTCGATGACGGTTTGGATGTACCGTGCACTATTCAGTGTCCCCTCGACGATCACCAGTGGTGTACGGCCAGTCTAGGAGATCGCTCCCCACACCATGATGCCGGGTGTTGGCCCTGTGTGCCTCGGTCGTATGCAGTCCTGATTGTGGCGCTCACCTGCACGGCGCCAAACACGCATACGACCATCATTGGCACCAAGGCAGAAGCGACTCTCATCGCTGAAGACGACACGTCTCCATTCGTCCCTCCATTCACGCCTGTCGCGACACCACTGGAGGCGGGCTGCACGATGTTGGGGCGTGAGCGGAAGACGGCCTAACGGTGTGCGGCACCGTAGCCCAGCTTCATGGAGACTTGCGAATGTTCCTCGCCGATACCCCAGGAGCAACAGTGTCCCTAATTTGCTGGGAAGTGGCGGTGCGGTCCCCTACGGCACTGCGTAGGATCCTACGGTCTTGGCGTGCATGCGTGCGTCGCTGCGGTCCGGTCCCAGGTCGACGGGCACGTGCACCTTCCGCCGACCACTGGCGACAACATCGATGTACTGTGTTGACCTCACGTCCCACGTGTTGAGCAATTCGGCGGTACGTCCACCCGGCCTCCCGCATGCCCACTATACGCCCTCGCTCAAAGTCCGTCAACTGCACATACGGTTCACGTCCACGCTGTCGCGGCATGCTACCAGTGTTAAAGACTGCGATGGAGCTCCGTATGCCACGGCAAACTGGCTGACACTGACGGTGGCGGTGCACAAATGCTGCGCAGCTAGCGCCATTCGATGGCCAACACCGCGGTTCCTGGCGTGTCCGCTGTGCCGTGCGTGTGATCATTGTTTGTACAGCCCTCTCGCAGTGTCCGGAGCAAGTATGGTGGGTCTGACACACCGGTGTCAATGTGTTCTTTTTTCCATTTCCAGGAGTGTAGAAGAAGATATCCTCCGTGTAGCGAAGCAGCTGAAAGTACTTAATAAAGGCAAGTCTTCCAGTCCACACAGCCTATCAGTAACGTTCCTTTCAGAGTATGCTGATGCAATAGCCCCATACTTAGCTATCTTATACAACAGCTCGCTCGACGAAAGACCCGTACCAAAAGAGTGGAAAGTTGCACAGGTGACTCCGATACTCAAGAAACGAAAGAGGAATAATCTGCTGAATGACAGACCCATATCATTAACGTCAATTTGCAGTAGAATTTTGAAACATATACTGTATTCGAGCATTATAAAGTACCTCAAAGGTAACGGTCTATTGACACAGTCTGCACGGATTCAGAAACACAACTAGCTCATTATTGGGACGAAGTAATAAGTGCTACCAGAAGGGGATCTCAAATTGAGTGTCGTCTCAGTTGTGTGATTGGATCCGTGATTTCCTCTCAGAACGGTTAGAGTACGTAATAATTTTCAGAAAGTCATCAAATCAAACAGAAGTTCAAATCAAATGGCTCTGAGCATTATGGGACTTAACATCTGAGGTCATCAGTCCCCTAGAACTTAGAACTACTTAAACCTAACTAACCTAAGGACAACACACACATCCATGCCCGAGGCAGGATTCGAACCTGCGACCGTAGCGGTCGCGCGGTTCCAGACTGAAGCGCCTAGAACCGCTCGGCCACGCCGGCTGGCAAAACAGAAGTGATGCACGGGGTTTCTCAAGAAAGTGTTGTAGGCGCTCTGCTGTTCCTAAACTGCATACACGATTTAGTAGATAATCTGGGCAGCCCTCTTAGATTGTTTTGCAGCTGGTGCTGCCATTTACCGTCTAGCAGTCATCACAAGATAAAAACCAATCGCAAAATGACAGACACGATATCTGAATGGAGCGAAAAGTGGCAATTGTCTCTTAATCAGAAAAAGTGTGAGTACAAAAAGAAATCCTATAAATTTCGATTACATGATAAATCACAGAAATCTGAAGGCTGTCAATTCCACTAAATACCTAGGCATTACAATTCACAAACAACTTAACTTGGATCCATCACATAGATAACGTTGTGGAGGAGACAAATGAAAGATCTAGTTTTATTGGCACAACACTTAGAAGATGCAACAGGTCCACTAAAGAGATGCCTACACTACTCTTGTTCGTCAGAGTATTGTTGTGCTGTATGGGATCCTTACCAGATAGAATTGACGGAGGCAAGTGAAAAAGTCCAAAGAAGGATAACAAGTCTTGTGTTATCGCGAAATAGGGGAGAGAGTGTCACGAGTGTGATAAGCGAGTTGGGATGGCAGGTAAGAAAAAGGCGTTTTTCGTTGCGACGAGATATTTTCACGAAATTTAAGTCACCAGCTTTGTTCTCTGCATGTGAAAATATTTTACTGTCGTAAGCCTACATATCGAGAAATAATCATCGCAATAAAATAAGAGAAATCAGAGCTCGTACTGAAAGATTTAAGTGTTAATTTTTCCCAAATGCTGTTAGAGAGTGGAACGGTACAGAAATAGTCTCAAGGTGGTTCGAAGAATCCTCTGCCAGGCACTTAAGTGTGAATTGCAGAGTAGTCTTATAGGTGTGGGTTGTGCTCAACAAATTTATTTATACTAGAAGTGCAGTTATGTACTATCTCTCTCAGTTTGCAAGTCAGTACTAAAAAAGGACAGGCCCGACGATTTTTGTGCCGGAATAATAATACACCACTTCTGGACACCTCCTAGAAGGCTATTAGTGGAACTCGCTGTCGTCCTGAAAACATGTGGCAGACGTGCGGATAAATCGAACGAATAGTTTTTTTTTTTTTTGTGACGACTGTGTGTTAGCAGCTGGTCACTCTCACAGCAAAAAGGAACGTGGCTGTGATACGGACGAGAGACGTAATTCTTTCTGTGGTTTAATCATCCTGCGGAAGGACTTCCGCTACGCATATCGTTATATTGAGCCCTTGTCTCTGCGGTACGCACTGCGTTTCCATCTCAGTCTGCTGACAATGCATCCAGTGAACGTAACTGCATCGCTGCTGGTTCTGCTGGCAGCCAATGGCACCACGTTGCTCGACTGTGTCTGCAACCGCCTTGCAAACGTCAAAGGCCTAAAAGGACTCACTTTCGGTGAAAAATTGATACGGTGGGACTACTGTACACAAAGAAGTGAGTACATTTTCGTATAGTATCAATTCACACGACGTTATCCAACGTACAGTTTTGAACTGCTCAGACGTGACTTGGCTTGCACATTCTGTTGGTGAAACAAGATAAAACAATCTCAACCTAGCAGTGAAGGACTATGTTCATTGGGGATGGGAGGGGGGGGGGGGCGGGGAGGGGCGGCAACTGCACTTCATTTTCAACTTTTAGGTCAATGGATTTCCCACTGAGAAGAATCATGAGTATGATTTGCAGGGTCTGCATGTTACCCAACAGCTGTCCGTAACGCTTTCATTGAGTTCATAACATTTCCAGGGTGTGTGAGAAACGGTTGAAGTCAAAGGTTACCTGATATGATCGACAGTTTCCACTTTATAAAAACATGGTCAGGGGGAGGGGGGGTGGGAGGGGGTTGCGATGCATCTTGTCACAGTCGGGCTCTTTATGTATTTCTACAATTATATTTTTTACATAATTACGTAGATTCAGACATTCCAATACAGGACAATTCAAAATGAATGTAGCAATTACAACCGGCTATAGCTACCTAATGCTTGCCAATACAGCGATAAGAATTACAGGGAATGTAATAGAGAAATCCAAATTTGATCGTTGACCAAGCGGCGTGAATCGTAAGCCGGTCCATGCACGGCGATACGTAAGTGCAAATTTCTGTATCATAAGAGAAAATGGCGGAGGGCATTCTGCGTGTCAGAATCTAACAATCGTCATTCTGCCATCACGGTAGAAAGAAGATATCGTCAAAGGGGATAGATCTGATGTCAACAATTACCGTCCAATCTCCCTTCTAACAGCTTTATCCATAATTTTTGAGAAAGTAATGTATTTAAGAGTAGCTTCACCTATCTGTAAAAATGAAGTACTAAAAAAATGTCAGTATGGTTTCCAGAAAGGTTTTTCAACAGAAAATGCCATATATGCTTTCACCAATCAAATTTTGAATGATCTGAATAACCGAACACCACCCATTGGGATTTTTGTGATCTCTCAAAGGCTTTTGATTGTGTAAATCATGAAATTCTGCTAAACAAGCTCAAGTATTGTGGCATGAGTGGGACAGTGCACAAATGGTTTAATTCGAACCTAACTGGTAGAGTGCAGAAAGTTGAAATAAGCAGTTCTCATATTATGCAAAGATCAGCACATTCGTCAAACTGGGGAACTATCAAGAATGGGGTTCCACAAGGGTCGGTCTTGGGTCCTTTGTTGTTCTTAATATAAATGACTTGCCATTCTATATTCATGAAGAGGCAAAGTTAGTTCTCTTTGCTGATGATACAGGTATAGTAATCACACCTGACAAACAAGAATTAACTGATGAAATTGTCAATAATGTCTTTCAGAAAATTACTAAGTGGTTCCTTGTAAACGGACTCTCACTGAATTTTGATAAGACACAGTACATACAGTCCCGCACAGTAAATGGTATGATGCCATTAATAAATATAGACCTTAATCAGAAGCATATAGCTAAGGTAGAATATTCAAAATTTTTAGGTGTGTCCATTGATGAGAGATTAAATTGGAAGAAACACATTGATGATCTGCTGAAACGTTTGAGTTCAGCTGCTTATGCAATAAGGGTCATTGCAAATTTTGGTGATAAACATCTTAGTAAATTAGCTTACTACGCCTATTTTCACTCATTGCTTGCATGTGGCATCATATTTTGGGGTAATTCATCACTGAGGAATAAAGTATTTATTGCACTAAAGCGTGTAATCAGAATAATAGCTGGAGTCCACCCAAGATCATCCTGCAGACATTTATTTAAGGATCTAGGGATATTCACAGTAGCTTCTTAGTATATATACTTTTATGAAATTTGTTATTAACAACCAAATCCAACTCAAAAGTAATAGCAGTGTGCATAACTACAATACTAGGAGAAAGGATGATCTTCACTATTCAAGATTAAATCTAACTTTGGCACAGAAAGGGATGAATTATACTGGCACTAAAGTCTTTGGTCACTTACCAAATAGTATCAAAAGTCTGACAGATAACCAACAAGTATTTAAGAAGAAATTAAAAGAATTTCTGAATGACAACTACTCCATAGAGGAATTTTTGGATATAAATTAAGAAAAAAAAGAAAAATGACCAATCAAAAAAATATAAAGAAAAATAAAAAAACAAAAAATAAAAAAGTTGTATTAACTTAATTATGTTGTTAAATTAACTTAATTATGTTATGTACTGGAAAATTTGACTCGTTCCACATCATGACGAACTATCGTATTCATGATCCATGGAACTAATATTAATCTAATCTAATCAGCCACGCAGTTAAGCACTCCAAACGCCGACAACATTCTCGGACAAAAAAATGTTCAAATGTGTGTGAAATCTCATGGGACTTAACTGCTAAGAGCATCAGTCCCTAAGCTTACACACTACTTAACCTAAATTATCCTAAGGACAAGTACACACACCCATGCCCGAGGGAGGACTCGAACCTCCGCCGGGACCAGCCGCACAGTCCATGACTGCAGCGCCCCAGACCGCTCGGATATTCCCGCGCGGCCACTCTCTGACAGTATCCGCAGTTTGAAGGAACAGGATGTTTGTGCAAAGGAAGAAGTATCAGCCAGGCTGAAAGATTATCGCTAATATGTTGTCCTTGCGGAGTCATATAGAACTCCTATTAAGTACGTAATTTTCTTTTATGTTCTCACTGGCCTTATCGATGTGTCGCTGTGCATTAAATGGTTACAGCTGTCTGTAAGCGCTACATTCATTTTCAGGTGCCCTGTTTTTTGTCGAGTAGCAGCCTACTGAGTTCCGTACTGGGAGTGTGCTCGCATGCGCGGAGGAGAAGAGCAGTTCTCATGGCGAACCGTACAGTATGGTGCTCGCAACACGTCCGTAATGTGAGGCGCGGCTCACTAAGTGGAAAGATACCTTGCCGGAGAGTGAGCGCCGTATAGTCATAATTATTGCAAATATTAATAAAAATAATTTGTTTTGTTGTAGTAACTGTCAGGGAAAGGCTCTCGCCGATTGGCCACAATGGTGACATTATTCCAGTTCGGTAAAGTTCAAATTTTGCTAAACAGATGACAGGGTAGGGCCTCCGGAGAACACACGAGAAGGAACGAAGTAGCACGACAAATACATAGTAGATTATGGAGCGCACCGAGTGAATCAGTCGTCCCTTAGATAAAATTCAGCCGAGATCTCCGTATCGGTTAGGAGAGTAAATTTTTCCATTTATAAGTTAATTATGTTTTGAAAAAAATGAAAGCATCAGCCAGTCAATCGCGTAAACAGATTTATTGAAACCCTAGCTTAGGTTTCGATAATTATAAAATTATTCTCTTCATAAGGAGAAAGTAACGCTTGCTACATATTGTGTTGAAAAGGTAGGTTAGAATAAAGCCGTGTGGCTCTTATCAAGTAACAGTTGACCTCAAAACCAATTAAAAATAACAAGTTATCGTCATCAGTTAACAAAGTGTGAATTTCACTGATAAAACTTAATTAAAACCGGGTTGAAAAGTGTTATCTGTGGTGTTTACACTTTTATTAACTGACGACCGTGACTTATTTTGTTGGTTTTGAGGTGAATTTTTACTTGACAAGAAACATACGACTTTTTTAACTCACCTTTTCAACACATTATGTAACAATCATTACAATCCCCTTCTGAAGAAGGTAATTGTATGATTATCGAAATATAGATCAACGGTTCTAATAAACCTGTGTTAGGTAACTGGTTGGCTGATTCCTTCCACCTTACCAAGCCTGTCGCATCACAGTTGCTCTTTACAGCTATTTTCAAGATTTTAATGATTTAAAAAAAAATACCAGGTGTATATTACTACAAAGTTCGCAGTGCTTAGTTACAATATATACATCATGATCTCTCAGTTAATAGTGACAACTACCAGCAATCCTATCAGAAGCCACCCTTCATCAGTTCAGTGCATAATAGTGTTACCGGAAGCAAAGGACATCAGCAGAAGCAGCAGTAACACGGAGCAGGCAGGAAATTTTAAATGCTTGCTGACGAGATTAGCTCGCGGCCGAGCTAACCTGATCTTCACTCCTTTAATGAAACGGATTTGCCCGATGAACTGTACGGCTCCGAGGTCACTTCTCACGGGCTTATTGTGTTCTATTTATAGAAACATTAATTTCTTCTTTTTTCTCTGAATTTTGCAGTCTACGGCTCATTGCCTGTTTTTTCATGCATTTTGTCAAGACGACTTTAGTCGCATTCGCCAGTTATTGATTTACCCTTCATAAGGGAATCAGCAGGGAGAATACCATTTATAAGCCATAAAAGCCTGGCCGTAAACTTTCTGGCAGATAAGAATGGATTTGCTCTTTTTAGTTAGGAGCCACTGACTGCGTCAGTAATTGCATTACTGCTGTATTTCCGGCGTGGACTCGTGGGCAGCCCAACCACCATATCGGTGGGCAAACTCAGCTGGATTAATTTTAAAAAGATCCGATCATTGTTGGGTAATTAGCTATCACATTTGTTTTCTCTCAAATCCGTTAGTTTTTTCTGTTCTCACACAGGTACAAAGCATCAAACTGTAACGCGACGACTGTCTGACACGAGTAAAAGCCAACGAATGGCAGCAAGTTTGTTACTTATGGATTTCCAGCATGCTGGGTTGATAACAGGACTGCAACTCGTGTTAGCCAGTTTTATGTAGAAAACAGCTAAAGTTACGAAATTCAGTTCTTTTTATTTAATTGATGACTGGTTACGAGTTGTATGTTTGTCCTACCAATGGTCGCTGAAAAACGAGATTTAGACACAAATATCTACAATATTAACACGGTTTGCGTGCTACCGTCAAATGCACAATTTTTTTCTGTTTGGATGATTTGAGAAGGGATTCCGATACGCGAAACTGATCATGATTTAAATAAAAAGAAATGAATCTCGCAACTTTGGCTATTTTCTGCGTCAAACGTTTGTTAGTTACCTGACGAGATATCCGTTGTAAACACTGAGACAATTACAGGCAAAATACAGCTCAGAGGTGAATCACAGTAATTAAAAGAAGAAAACATTGACATGCCCATTAAATTAATGAGGATTTTTGGTTTCATGGCTCTAGTCATTGTAATTTCGAGACAAAAAATTGTCATGCAAACTATGATGACAGAGCTTGGAAGCGCCAGGTAACTGAAATATAATATTTTTAAATGGATTCTGTTACGTGGGTATCTTTGGTTGGGATAAGAATGAAGTGGATGTAAATGATATATTATTCCTTTGTGGCTCAGTTGGGAGATGTAATCATAGTGAAGGTATAAGACACTTACACGACGTATATACTATCACTCGTAATAGTAGATATAATTGTAATCACATTAAACGATAGTGTCAAAAGCAGTATAACTAACAGTCATTGCTAGATGTTACTCTTGGTCTACTTGGTGAATATTGCCATGATTCAGCTCTAGTTTTGCTGGAATTGGGTTATTAATTATTAGCTCCATATGATACCGGAAAAGTAAAATTCATATAGTGGTAAACGGAGCCAAAGATAACATTCGTAGGCAATGCCAAGATGTTCTTTAATAATGGCACAATGTTGTGTAAATGTTATAGATGCGTAATGGTTTGCTTTCGCTTTAAGCACAAATGTTACTTTTCAAAGTTAATGGACACTATAAAACAGATATAGGATTACTAACTAATCAAAGAATAGTAAGTCAGAAGTAAATTTGTTATAACAAACTTCATGACTGCAATAATAGGAAACTGAGGATTATTATTTCATTTCAATCGACATGCAACCAAATAGTCTCTTTAGGCTATTATAATTAAGAAAAGGAAGTAATGAAAGTTAAAGCTGTACTGGAGAATGATTATAAAGAGTAATAAAGATGAAAAATTAAGATGTGATGTTTTGACTCATGTAAATTAGACCACCGCGGATCCGATTCCACAGTTATTAAAATTCCCAACAGTTATCCACAGACTGGAGGTATTCCTAATACCAGCTTTAGTAAGTGTGGCATGATTAACATACTCAAATTTGTGAACGAGGTACAGTTCTCTGATTCTGAACATGTCATCTTTGTTGTGTAGCTGACGGACTGTCACACAAGCCCTTCAATGGTCTTTTTAGATACTTCAGAACTGACTTACGGAAGAAAAGCTACAAAGGCAACAACAACGTCGCATACCAGGATGACAGTAATAATAATTATTCTTAGAACAACGAAATTACGTTCTTGTAGACCATAAGTGACGGACCGATTGCCACATTTATGTTTTGATATTTTATCTTACAATCAACAAAAATTTTGCAGAAATATAGTGATCGACGGCGAGTGACGTCCAAACTAGACGTCGCAAACTCAAGTATGGGTAGTTGCAGGAGATGAGAGGACAGAATGTCTGGTGGCCGGAGGGAAGTCGTCGCCAGCGGCAGCACGTTTAAAGCCCAGCATGGACCGGACGACCTATGGCGTCAGCAACAGTAGCACAGACTGTCGCTGCTCTGAGAGGCAAAGTCTTAAGTGGGACCCGAGCAGCCATACGTCAGTCCTAATGTCATTATTTGTAATTTCTGCTACCAGTCATTTATAATTTATTTTATGTTTCATCTAACATAATACAACGTGTTTCGAACATGTTCTGTTCATCATCATGCGTTTATACATATACCGGGTGTTACAAAAAGGAACGGCCAAACTTTCAGGAAACATTCCTCACACACAAAGATAGAAAATATGTTATGTGGACATGTGTCCGGAAACGCTTACTTTCCATGTTAGAGCTCATTTTATTACTTCTCTTCAAATCACATTAATCATGGAATGGAAACACGCAGCGACAGAACGTACCAGCGTGGCTTCAAACACTTTGTTACAGCAAATATTCAAAATGTCCTCCGTTAGCGAGGATACATGCATCCACCCTCCGTCGCATGGAATCCCTGATGCGCTGATGCAGCCCTGGAGAATGGCGTACTGTATCACAGCCGTCCACAATACGAGCAGTTGGTACCGGGGTTGCGTAGGCAAGAGCTTTCAAATGCCCCCATAAATTAAAATCAAGAGGGTTGAGGCCAGGAGAGCGTGGAGGCCATGGAATTGGTCCGCCTCTACCAATCCATCGGTCACCGAATCTGTTGTTGAGAAGCGTACGAACACTTCGACTGAAATGTGCAGGAGCTCCATCGTGCATGATCCACATGTTGTGTCGTACTTGTAAAGGCATATGTTCTAGCAGCACAGGTAGGGTATCCCGTATGAAATCATGATAACGTGCTCCATTGAGCGTAGGTGTAAGAACATGTGGCCCAATCAAGACATCAGCAACAATGCCTGCCCAAACGTTCACAGAAAATCTGTGTTGATGACGTGATTGCACAATTGCGTGCGGATTCTCGTCAGCCCACACATGTTGATTGTGAAAATTTACAATTTGATCACGTTGGAATGAAGCCTCATCCGTAAAGAGAACATTTGCACTGAAATGAGGCTTGACACATTATTGGATGAGCCATTCGCAGAAGTGTACCCGTGGAGGCCAATCAGCTGCTGATAGTGCCTGCACACGCTGTACATGGTACGGAGACAACTCGTTCTCCCGTAGCACTCTCCATACAGTGACGTGGTCAACGTGACCTTGTACAGCAGCAACTTCTCTGTCGCTGACATTAGGGTTATCGTCAACTGCACGAAGAATTGCCTCGTCCATTGCAGGTGTCCTCGTCGTTCTAGGTCTTCCCCAGTCGCGAGTCATAGGCTGGAATGTTCCGTGCTCCATAAGACGCCGATCAATTGCTTCGAACGTCTTCCTGTCGGGACACCTTCGTTCTGGAAATCTGTCTCGATACAAACGTACCGCGCCACGGCTATTGCCCCGTGCTTATTCATACATCAAATGGGCATCTGCGAACTCCGCATTTGTAAACATTGCACTGACTGCAAAACCACGGCCCGCATCTCGTGGTCGTGCGGTAGCGTTCTCGCTTCCCACGCCCGGGTTCCCGGGTTCGATTCCCGGCGGGGTCAGGGATTTTCTCTGCCTCGTGATGGCTGGGTGTTGTGTGCTGTCCTTAGGTTAGTTAGGTTTAAGTAGTTCTAAGTTCTAGGGGACTTATGGCCACAGCAGTTGAGTCCTATAGTGCTCAGAGCCATTTCAACCATTTGCAAAACCACGTTCGTGATGAACACTAACCTGTTGATGCTACGTACTGATGTGCTTGATGCTAGTACTGTAGAGCAATGAGTCGCATGTCAACACAAGCACCGAAGTCAACATTACCTTCCTTCAATTGGGCCAACTGGCGGTGAATCTAGGAAGTACAGTACATACTGACGAAACTAAAATGAGCTCTAACATGGAAATTAAGCGTTTCCGGACACATGTCCACATAACATCTTTTCTTTATTTGTGTGTGAGGAATGTTTCCTGAAAGTTTGGCCGTACCTTTTTGTAACACCCTGTATAGATACAGAGAAATGTTACTTAAAAATTTCGTCACTGTTTTCCGACGTAATTCATGGTGGTAAAATACAAAGTACAATAGTGTAATGTTACTCAACAGCTCCGCCATACACGAATGACGCAAGTGAAGCTACAAGGCCATAAAATCGTAAGTGATCAACTGTCATATAAAAGCCTTTCACACGATTTTCACAACACACAACTGATGCAAAACTATCCGTCTCCTATACAGGCTGTGATGTCATACATAGCCAACAACAAGAAAAACCAGCAGATGACATCACTGAAATCGATTTCCGGCCATCCACAGTCCCCCCCCCCCCCAAATGTCACACCAACTATTACAGTAACGAACAATGGACAAAAAGTTCTAGATTAATTTAGTACAAGACAATTTATTTTTAAGCAACATTCATCTGTATGTATGTATGTATGTATGTATGTATAAACGCCTGATGATGAACAGCACATGTTCGAAACGCGTTGTATTATGTCAGATTAAACATAAAATAAATTATAAGTGACTGGTAGCAGAAATTACAAATAAATAAGTATCGCACATAGTCACGGTTCACAAACTTAACAATTATGGCCAGAAATAATCCTAGTGTCTCTCAAGAAGCCTCGCTCTGACGTCTGCCGCAATGCCGTAAGTGTCTCCCTCCCCCAGCATTTTGCAAAATTTTATGTGGTCGCTTACATACACCTAATTGGCTAACTCACAGCCTCCATCTCGCCAATCAAATCATTTAGAAATAAGTGAATGTTTGACTTCAAAAATCCTCTGTGTCTAGCCGAGTACATTCCACGCTGCTTATTTTGGACAACGGTGAATTTCAGGACCGACAGACTCCGGCTTAACGGTTGTACATGTTTCGTGTGTGGACAACTCGTCGAACTGCCCGTGCTCCGAATGATCTGATTCATTGACAGCAGTTGGTATTGAAACTGTCTGTCTGAAAATGTCTTAAATTTGTTACATATAATAAACTTTCTAAGCACTTAGAACAGAATGATCTGCTCCATGCCAACTGCCATAGATTCTGAAAAACATTGGTCAAACGAAACCGAACTAGCGCTTCCCACACAAAACATGTAAAAACAACGATTCAAGGCAATGAGGTGGTATCTTTATTGACTTTCTAATAGCATTTAACTAACTGTAACGCCAACGCCTACTACATAGAGTACTCGGACTGTCAAATGGTGTGTCCAATGTAATTTGTGACCGGATTGTGGTAGGGACGACAAAGCGTGAATGGAATGTTATCCGACCGATATTGATGTAATCACAGGGAACTATGTTGTGACACTTACCGTCTCTGTTATGTCATTTACCCACCAGAAAACTTTATAGTAACTTAAGGTGATGCAGTTATGTATAATGAAGTGTTATCTGATAAAAGCTGCATAAATGTCCAGCCAGATATTGATATGATTTCAAAGCGGTGCAACTTGCTTTAAACGTTCAGAAGTATCAAATTGTGCTCTTCAGTAACTGGAGTCAGTCTACTCGTAGAAATATTTGGGTGTAGAAATTTGGGGATACAGGAAATGGGACGACCACATAGGCGCAGTCACAGAGGAAGTAGGTGATAAACTAGCGTTCATTGGTGCAATGCGGGAAAATGCAATCTGTCTATATAGGAGTTTCTTAGGAAACTGTTGTGCGATCCATCCCAGAATATTGCTTAAAGTGTATGGGAGCCATAGCGAAGGGAACTTAAGAGGGGATGTCGAAAGCGTATAAAGAGTGCAACACGAATGCTTACAGGCTTGTTTCATTCTTGGAAGAGCGTCACGGGAACATTGTAAAGCAAAACTGGCGTAACACAGTGGCCTGCTGTTCCGCGAGAGCCTGCAAAGTATGACGAACCAGTATTGAGTGAGGAATTTGGGATTAAACTGCAGCCAACTACGTACCCTTAGGGACCATGAAGACAAGATTACCCTAATTACTGCACGCACAGAATAAATTTAGAAGTCATTCTCCCCGTGCAACGTACTTGAATTGAAGAATGCGAATCCCTGATATGTAGTACAATGGAAAATACACTCTACCAAACACTTCAGAGGTCGCTATTATGGATGTACGAGGGGGTGCTGATAAGTCCATGGCTTTATAAAGAAAAAATGCTGTTATGGGTTTGAAAAAAAAAACGTATTTACTCAGAATATTCCCCATTGAACCCAATACATCTATGACGTCTTTGACACAGCTTCTTTAACCGATCTATATAAAAAATATAAAGACTCGATTGTGCTGCAAACTTCTCATCCGCAGCCTTTTTAGCTTCCTCATTATTCAGAAATCGTCTTCCGTTGAGACGTTTCTTGAGGTTTCGTAACAGATAATAGTCTGAGGGGCCAAGTCAGGTGAATAGGGTGGATGGCTGACGATTTCAGAGTGAAGATCTACCAATTTTTGTCGCTTGATGGGCGCTTTGTGACGAGATGCATTGTCTTGCACAAACAAGATCCCCTTCCTCAGCTTTCCTTGACATTTGGAGACCAACTGTTGCTACAGTTTGTCGAGAAGTTCAACGTAGTACTTTGCCGTGATGGTTTTGTCATGTTGTCAGTAGTCAATAATAATTTATCCCAAAAGGCGGATGGGAGCAACCTGTCTGGTGTTCTCTGTGTTTTGAACTTCTTTGGAAGTGGAGAACCACTGCGTCTCCATTCTCTGAACCCTTCTTTGGTCTATAGATCATAAGTGTACATCCATGTTTGTCCATGATGACGAGATGACCCAAAAACCCACAGGATTCCGGCGAAATTGGATCAAAATTGACTGAAGCAACCACTTGTTCACGCTTTTGGTATACATTGAGACATTTTAGATTAGATTAGATTCAGTTTTCGTTCCATAAACCCAAAAATGAGATGATTCTCGTGGGTGTGGAACATTTCATAGGAACCCATTTGTCTGAAATCTTTTTCAAGTACAAAATCTCATGAATAATATGATCCACACATACTTGGTATATACCCAGGGTCTTCGATATCTTTTTAGTAGTTACCCTCCGATCATCCAGTGTCACGGAATTAACAGCATCCACGGTTTCCGGACCTGTTACTTGAGTAGGCCTTCCAGAAAGTTTTTCATCTTCAGTGTTGAAACGATCTGTTTGAAATGTAGCATCCCAGTTCTTGATAGTGGAGTAGGAAGGGCAGTTATCACCCAACGTAACAGGCATACGATCATAAATTTATTTGCTTATGTTCCCTTTTTGAAGAAAGATACTAAATCACAGAACGACTCCCTTTCACTGTGAATTCTATATTTTCTTGCGACATGTTCACTTCAGACCTGCTCTGTTATGCGATTACTATCAGATATAATGTAAAGAATACGACGTAATTCCAAAATGTCAGAATTAATCTACATCCATTTTAACTGGGAATTGTGTCCTGACATAGGTGGGAGAGGGAGAAAAGTGGCTACTGGTCTGTCTGCGCTCCCGAGCGGTACAGAGCAGAAGGCAGAAGGACAATTCACAGTGAAGGCATTTAATTGTTTTCTTTTATCTGAGCCAATACTGGTACAGGCATTTACCAGAAATGCAGGTGGTGAGACTTGGTAGGGAACTCGTTGCGGAGACTCTTGGACAAACAGGGTTTTGAAATAACTGTTTATTCCAGCCACGACTAACTAATACACTGGAGGCTAGTTCTAGGGTTAGAAAAAACATGAGTAACACTGTTACAACACAAGCCAGTGCAGAAGTCTCAGGAGTGGATGCTAACCACAGTAGCAAACACTAGCAGCATCTTAAGGCAACAACTTAGTTGCAAAACAAAACATACTGAATGCGACACTGTTCACTGAGGCACTCCAAGTGAGACAGCAGACTTACGCGGAGCTGGACCGAGGCTTGAGTCGACGGACGCGGATTCGGCGCCCAGATCGTCTGACTGAGAACTCCGGCAAAATGCGGAATCTAGGGGTTTTAAAGAGTCGAGTGTGGGCACTATTTTTTCCACTTAAAGCCACCCAGCCAATCCCGCAGGTCTCATGCAGGCGCCTGCCAATCACGGTTTAGTTAGGTCCCCTCTACTGCTCCTAAGACGGGGATGTTACTGCAGTTGCACTAACTAAGTCCGTATTTGGTATCAACATTGTTCAGCTGAAAGCTAAGCGTAACTGCTCTGCCAAATAAGGCTTGCAACATTATTGGTATACGTCATTTAGCCCCGCCCCTCGGGCTCCCCGGAGTAGGGACTGCTAGGTCAACAGTTTTTTGGCGTTGTCGCACTCTTTCTAACCCTTTTGAGCCTACTGACGTTACTGTTCTCAGGGCTGGTATCAAGCTGGCTTTATATGCTAATACGTGCCTGTTGGTTACAAAGTTCTACGGTGGCAACCTACCATAGCGTCTAGACATATGAAGTTACATGTTAATTCCTTGAAGAGTAACTAGTGCCCTGGGACCGCGTCTGGGGGCGTCTGCATTTTCGCAAGACTCTCCCCTTTCGGTTTACTTCATGTAACAATATCTCTCCTAGTTTCGTCTGCCCTCAGCATCATCTCTGCTTCCGCGTCTTGGAGCGCCTGTTCTTTCTCACAGCATCAAGATAACACTACAGTAGCAAGGAATAATCAATATATTACAGAATAGCAAATGACTTATCAGCGCCAGCTTTTACAAGTACAATTCTGGCCATTGTAATTGTGGCAGCAGAAAGGACAACAAAATATGGTGTGTATACAGTATGATAGAATACATGATTACAGTTGTAGCTGGTTGGAGGATATACAGGGTGCATAATTTAGTACATGCTGCTGTCAAGGGTGCCATCAATAATGCCTACAGTCCGGCTGGGCATCGACTCGAAATGCCCTCGGATGACAGAGATGGGTACGTCATTCCGTGCTGCTTCATCTTTGTACCAGATTTCAGCGGATGCCAGTTTCTTGACAACCCCAGACCAAATGTTTTCAATGGGTGAGACACAAGGGTGTCTACAGGACAGTTTGTATGTGGGGGAAGGGGAGACTAGACCAGTCGATATGGAGTATTTTTAATATTTTGGAAGACGGATGGCGACTTTTAGTTATCCATAAAACGTACGTTTCGATCCTGTTAAAAACTTTATCCTGTGACTAAAATACTAGGCCATGGTACTCACATTCTATAAAAAAGGAATAACACGTTATTTCTTTTTCCTCAGAGCACGTGGGGGGGGGGGGGCGGGAGGGGGCGCCTCGAACCGCAGTTCCTTGCCCCTCTGCGCATGGGCATCCGAGGTGAAAGATCAATAGAAGGTTCAGGGCAACAATCGAAATAATCTGTATCGAGGTAGGTAGGAACAGCATTGGCAACATGCAGTCTTGAATTATTTTGTTGAAAGATAAGGTTGCGGGGATCTGGAAAACAGGGCAAATCATAAAAGTAGCGCTGCTGTCCAAATTACCCGCTATGTATTGTGTAGGTACCAAAAAGCACCCCATACAATGACGCCAGGTGCTGGGCATATACGTGAACAACAAATGTAACGTCACGAGCTTCGCTCTCATCGGAGACACCACACTCCAATACATCCATCGTGATGCAGTAATCAGAACGGGGACCCGTCTGCCAAAACGGCGTGATACGGCTTCTATGTCCAGTGTTCTTATGAAGCACGCTTCATGCCATGTTTACGTTTGTAGATTGCCGCTTACACGGATGTTACAGTTTCAATGCCTGTTATGATGTATATAGAAGTAATTAAGAAAGATCTGTCTGAGCAGTCAGTGTACAAACCACAAGGTGACTGAACAACGTTTCACAGGTGATTATAGGCTGTACGCAACGTGTGAGAACCTCAGGCCGCCGTCCACCGTGGTGCCAGCCGTTTCACACCTGAGACCGGGCACCTGGAGCTACCAACCGCCGCTGTCTGCAGATGGAGACCCGTGGCTCGCAGACGAGGAGCAGTGCGACGTCGTCATGGCGGCGATTCGTGATCTTTCGCAGAACGAGGCGTGGGAACTCAGTAACCAGCTCGTGTGCCGCATCGCTGCCGACTGCGTTCATACCTGCCCTGTACAGTGGTACGTACGCCACTCGGGGCCACAACCAATAATCGTATGCCTAATCCTCTTTTCTTCTTAAATTTCTTCTGTTTGCTGTAATCTACATCTACATGACATCTACATGACATCTACATGACATCTACATGACATCTACATGACATCTACATGACATCTACATGACATCTACATGACATCTACATGACTACGCTGCAATTCACATATAAATGCTTGGCAGAGGGTTCATCGAACCACAATCATACTATCTCTCTACCATTCCACTCCCGAACAGCGCGCGGGAAAAACTAACACCTAAACCTTTCTGTTCGAGCTCTGATTTCTCTTATTTTATTTTGATGATCATTCCTGCCTATGTAGGTTGGGCTCAGCAAAATATTTTCGCATTCGGAAGAGAAAGTTGGTGTCTGAAATTTCGTAAATAGATCTCGCCGCGACGAAAAACGTCTTTGCTGTAATGACTTCCATCCCAACTCGCGTAACATATCTGCCACACTCTCTCCCCTATTACGTGATAATACAAAACGAGCTGCCCATTTTTGCACCCTTTCGATGTCCTCCGTCAATCCCACCTGGTAAGGATCCCACACTGCGCAGCAATATTCTAACAGAGGACGAACGAGTGTAGTGTAAGCTGTCTCTTTAGTGGACTTGTTCAAAATGGTTCAAATGGCTCTGAGCACTATGGGACTTAACATCTTAGGTCATCAGTCCCCTAGAACTTAGAACTACTTAAACCTAACTAACCTAAGGACATCACACAACACCCAGCCATCACGAGGCAGAGAAAATCCCTGACCCCGCCGGGAATCGAACCCGGGAACCCGGGCGAGGGAAGCGAGAACGCTACCGCACGACCACGAGATTCGGGCTAGTGGACTTGTTGCATCTTCTAAGTGTCCTGCCAATGAAACGCAACCTTTGGCTCGCCTTCCCCACAATATTATCTATGTGATCTTTCCAACTGAAGTTGTTCGTAATTTTAACACGCAGGTACTTAGATGAATTGACAGCCTTGAGAATTGTACTATTTATCGAGTAATCGAATTCCAACGGATTTCTTTTGGAACTCGTGTGGATCACCTCACACTTTTCGTTATTTAGCGTCAACTGCCACCTGCCACACCATACAGCAATCTTTTCTAAATCGCTTTGCAACTGATACTGGTCTTCAGATGACCTTACTAAACGGTAAATTACAGCATCATCTGCGAACAACCTAAGAGAGCTGCTCAGATTGTCACCCAGGTCATTTATATAGACCAGGAAGAGCAGAGGTCCCAGCACGCTTCCCTGGGGAACACTTGATATCACTTCAGTTTTACGCGATGATTTGCCGTCTATCACTACGAACTGCGACCTTCCTGACAGGAAATCACGAATCCAGTCGCACAACTGAGACGATACCCCATAGGCCCGCAGATTAATTAGAAGTCGCTTGTGAGGAACGGTGTCAAAAGCTTTCCGGAAAACTAGAAATACGGAATCAACTTGAGATCTCCTGTCGATAGTGGCCATTACTTCGTGCGAATAAAGAGCTAGCTGCGTTGCACAAGAACGATGTTTTCTGAAACCATGCTGATTACGTATCAGTAGATCGTTCCCTTCGAGGTGATTCATAATACTTGAATACAGTATATAGCCCAAAACCCTACTGCAAACCGACGTCAATGATATACGTCTGTAGTTCGATGGATTACTCCTACTACCCTTCTTAAACACTGGTGCGAAATGCGCAATTTTCCAATCTGTACGTACAGATCTATCGGAGAGCGAGCGGTTGTATATGATTGCTAAGTAGGGAGCTATTGTATCAGCGTAATCTGAAAGGAACCTAATCGGTATACAATCTGGACCTGAAGACTTGCCCGTATCAAACGATTTGAGTTGCTTCGCAACCCCTAAGGTATCTACTTCTAAGAAACTCATGCTAGCAGCTGTTCGTGTTTCAAATTCTGGAATATTCCATTCGTCTTCCCTGGTGAAGGAATTTCTAAACTAAACTCCATCCGAACAGGCTTCGGAAGGCCCAACGTTACCGACCGACCACCGCTTCATCCTCTGCGAATAGGCGTCATTGCTTGTGGATATGGAGGGGCACGTGATCAGCACATCGCTCTCCCGGCCTTTGTCAGTTTTCGTGATCGGAGCCGCTACATCTCAATCAAGTAGCTCCTCAATTGACCTCAAGGGCTGAGTGCACCCAGCTTGCCAAAAGCGCTCAGCAGACCGGAATGATCATCCATCTAAGTGCTAGCCAAGCCCGAAGTGCTTAACTTTGGTGGTATGAGGGGAACCGTTGTTAACTCTGCGGGAATGGCGTTTGCCTATGCTGTCGTCTACTTTTCCTATTTTCCGAGACAATAACCATTGCTAACCACACCGCACAACCAATTGGTCAGTCCCTAGGAGACACCATGCTAATACCTTGAAATTCCGCCTCTAGCCTGGAGCCACTCATTGATGAATGGATCCCGTGTAGTTACCAGTTCCACATCTATATCTACATCCATACTCCGCAAGCCACCTGACGGTGTGTGGCGGAGGGTACCATGAGTACCTCTATCGGTTCTCCCTTCTACTCCAGTCTCGTATTGTTCGTGGAAAGACGGATTGTCGGTATGCCTCTGTGTGGGCTCTAATCTCTCTGATTTTATCCTCATGGTCGCTTCGCGCGATATACGTAGGAGGGAGCAATATACTGCTTGACTCTTCGGTGAAGGTATGTTCTCGAAACTTCAACAAAAGCCCTTACCGAGCAACTGAGCGTCTCTCCTGCATAGTCTTCCACTGGAGTTTATCTATCATCTCCGTAACGCTTTCGCGATTACTAAATGATCCTGTAACGAAGCGCGCTGCTCTCCGTTGGATCTTCTCTATCTCTTCTATCAACCCTATCTGGTACGGATCCCACACTGCTGAGCAGTATTCCAGCAGTGGGAGAACAAGTGTACTGTAACCTACTTCCTTTGTTTTCGGATTGCATTTGCTTAGAATTCTTCCAATGAATCTCAGTCTGGCATCTGATTTACCGACGATCATCCATTTTAAATCACTCCTAATTCGTACTCCCAGATAATTTATGGAGTTAACTGCTTCCAGTTGCTGACCTGATATATTGTAGCTAAATGATAAGGGATCTTTCTTTCTATGTATTCGCAGCACATTACACTTGTCTACATTGAGATTCAATTGCCATTCCCTGCACCATGCATCAATTCGCTGCAGATCATCCTGCATTTCAGTACAAGTTTTCATTGTTACAACAACAGTTGGTGGGGCTGTTGAACGCAACATTTTAGGCGCTGGTAAAGACAAACTCAGACGTTCTCTACGGTTAGATAATGGGTGATGTAGAGGGCTAATCAAGGTGCGATACGCCACCTGAGTGTTTGTCAAATGTAGATGTACTGGTAGAGCCCTGTGAATGTGGCTGTTATGCAGAAAGATCGGAGTGTCCACAAAATACTCATCACGGAGATGTGGAAAATAGGGCAACACTTTCTGACCCAGAATGTTGAAATAAACACCCTGTTTCACGTTCACTGTGACCTGAATGAGTCGATCAAAGCCATGGTAAGAAAAACACCTCCATAACGTTACAGAACCAGAGCCTCAACTACTTCCTGCTTACATTGTAGGTTAAACGCCTCATTGCGCCATCTGTGAACCTGACACCTTGACCATTTGAAAAGAGGCAAAATCGCGACTCGTCGGATCTCGCCACAACCTCCTACTCAGCTACCATCCAGTTTCTGTGTTGATTGGTCCACTGAAGATGCTTATGTGCCACTGAGAGTCTGTGCAGTTCCCTTCGCGATGGTCGCTCAGAAACTAGTTGAGATGGACGTGCATTCACTGACTGCAGTAATTCCTGTCGGGTTTGAAACCAACTGTCAAACCGTGAAGTGATATTCGTCTCTGGTCCCAGTCAGCTACGATCTTTCTGTGACGCTGTCTCTCATCTTTGTGGACGGTACATCATTCCTTGTAGACATTTGTATGACTATATTCTGTGCTGATACATCAACAAGCCAGGTAACTTCATTTATGGCATTCTCATGAGCAGTTCTAGACAGGACAGCTGATTTCTGCCCTTCCTTAAGATCCCGTGAGTACGTAACTCACTGTTCTGATTTCAGACGAGCGACTGGCACATGCATACCGCGGTTATCACCTTACTGTTACGATTGACGTCAGCGGTGGAAGGTCACGTGACTGCCTGGTTCCAGTTCTGCAACTCCTACTGCACTCCGCAGGAAACTGTATGCTCTTTTAAGGAGCCCACTAGCTGTAGTGTGCGTACTGTAAGACCTTCGGTACACACACCATCAGATTATTTGACTTGTCGCTCTAACAAAGTAGGCGGGTGTCAGCAATATGTCTCGTGATCTTATCGTGGCGTGTTTATCTTCTGCCATTAGGTCAGACGATAGAAATGCCACTTGCACGCTTAGAGTAGCAGATTGACGGTGACCAACTTTAAACAGAACTTGATTAATTTTCACACACATTTATTAAAATAATAAAAAGCATAAACCTTACATAACTTGATTCTGGATGCTATTTACAATTGACAATCTGAAATTCCTTTGGTCTTGGTACGTTAATCTTATTCTCACATATCTCTGATACTTGACAAAGTGTCTATACATTTCTCTTCATGGCTATGTACAGGAATATGGTAATCTTATTAAGTGCAGACTGAAACTTGAGTATAGACTGCTACAGACTAATGCAGACTCGTACACACTGGTGCAGACAAATGCAGACTGACTAATCGAAGGTCTGTACACTAGTTATAATACCTCGCACGTTCATGTATCACTGCGCGAGTGTGATCCGCGAGGAGAAAAGGTGCTACGTTAGTAGCAATCTCATTGACTGCGTTACATATTAATATGCGGATCAGCGGAAGCAGAATTTGGTCCGTCTCTAAGGCAGCGCCATCTCGTAGTGCAGAGACAGACGAGCACTGCGCCTGCGCTGTTGTGCTTAGCGGGGTGCGCTCTAGTGGGAAAGTTGTGTACGCACTGCCTACGCGGAACTATGTACACAACACTAGCATTTTGTCTGGTGGATTTATTTCATGCTTTGCAGATTATTTACGCTTTGTAAACATTTCGACTGTACTTATTTCGACTAATGGTAAGCATCGGTTAGAAATCACGTTTTGGTTGCCAGCCGGACGTAAACAGTTTTTTCGTTTTTAATTCCACTCACAACTATTGTACCATTATCAATGAGTTAAGTTCTTTGCGCAAAAGTTACGTCATTTTACAATCAGGCACACAAGTTTATTTTTGCTGTTACCGACATTCGTCTATAGATGTGACCACCACAACTTTTCTCTAAATGTCTGAAAATCTCAAGTCCTATACTTCGCAACACAATTAAAGGATCACTTTTTTTGAAACCCTATAGTTGTCTCCCATTGCGTCGCAGAAGTTTAAAATTTGGCTCAAAGATGCCTAAAACATTTATTTGTCAGGTGAAAAAGCGTGGCGCCATGAAACGTTACTCTCGTGCTAGATGACACATCAAACAGCAAGGTGCCGACACATGCGAAATAAAGGTCAGAGCTCAGAGGCTCATGTGACGTGTAACGTGGGTTAATGATGTCACACTGGCACCAGATTTCACTATAGCTCTACCCAGCGCTACCGTGAACGTATCACACTATGGGAAATTCGTTACACCCCCCCCCCCCCCCCGATACCCACATTTCACCCTTTCTTTTGACGCCTCTGCGGTGGAGGTAACAACCGTGATGCTCAGGATTGAAATCACGCCGATTTCTTACGGCTGGCTGAGGAAAACGTTTCAAACACACCGCCGCTCAGAATCCTCACAAAAACGCCTCAGGAGGTGGTACAAACGGGGTCGATGAAACCACCTCTTCTTTTTGGGCGCTGGTTACGACACATTTTGCTGTCAAAAACGACAATTTGCAGTGCGATGGGCGATAGGACGACATTCCTGACAGTGTTCGATACTGGTGACCACCCCCCCCCCCCCCCCCCCCCATTCAGTGGAATGTGACCTGTTAGGAGTGTAGCGTGCCCTCAGTTTTTGCCCAGTTGTGCAGGATGGAACACTGAAGACCTTTCAAAACCATTCTTGGAAATGTGAACTTGATCTGAAATAGAAAAGGGTGTTTATGCTTCTCCCTAATTCTATTCAATAGCTCCTCATTAGTTAAGTGATCTACCCATCTAATCTTCAGCATTCTTCTGTAGCACCACATTTCGAAAGCTCCTATTCTCTTCTTCTCCAAACTATTTATCGTCCATGTTTCACTTCCATACATGGCTACACTCCATACAAATACTTTCAGAAACGACTTCCTGACACTTAAATATATACTCGATGTTCACAAATTTCTCTTCTTCAGAAACGCTTTCGTTGCCATTGCCAGTCTACATTTTATATCCTCTCTACTTCGACCATCATCAGTTATTTTGCTCCCCAGATAGCAAAATTCCTTTACTAATTTAAGTGTCTCATTTCCTAATCTAATTCCCTCAACATCACCCGACTTAATTCGACTACATTCCATTATCCTCGTTTTGCTTTTGTTGATGTTCATCTTATATCCTCCTTTAAAGACACTGTCCATTCCTTTCAACTGCTCTTCCAAGTCCTTTGCTGTCTCTGACAGAATTACAATGTCATCGGCGAACCTCAAAGTTTTTATCTCTTCTCCCTGGATTTTAATACCTACTCCGATTTTTTCTTTTGTTTCCTATACTTCTTGTTCAATATACAGATTGAATAACATCGGTGATAGGCTACAACCCTGTCTCACTCCCTTCCCAACCACTGCTTCCCTTTCCTGCCCCTCGACTCTTATAACTGCCATCTGGTTTCTGTACAAATTGTAAATAGCCTTTCGCTCCCGGTATTTTACCCCTGGCACTTTTAGAATTTGAAAGAGAGTATTCCAGTCAGCACTGTCAAAAGCTTTCTCTAAATCTACAAATGCTAGAAACGTAGGTTTGCCTTTCCTTAATCTTTCTTCTAAGATAAATCGTAGGGTCAGTATTGCCTCACGTGTCCCAATATTTCTGCGGAATCCAAACTGATCTTCCCCGAGGTCGGCTTCTACCAGTTTTTCTATTCGTCTGTAAAGAATTCGCGTTAGTATTTTGCAGCTGTGACTTATTAAACTGATAGTTCGGCAATTTGCACATCTGTCAACACCTGCTTTCTTTGAGATTAGAAATCGATAGTCAAATCGAAACCAGCTGTATTTCGACCGCCATCTTGTCCACTGCACTACAGAACTGTTTGTGATCGTGTTTCCAAGTTACTGCTATGTTAGTTACAATCTGTGAACAGTGGCCGGCCGGTGTGGCCGTGCGGTTCTAGGCAAAAAGTCTGGAAGCGCGTGACCGCTACGGTCGCAGGTTCGAATCCTGCCTCGGGCATGGATGTGTGTGATGCCCTTAGGTTAGTTAGGTTTAAGTAGTTCTAAGTTGTAGGGGACTGATGACCACAGATGTTAAGTCCCATAGTGCTCAGAGCCATTTGAACCATTTTGAACAGTCGGATGCAACATTGACACATACATGAATAAAACGGCAAAGGGTCCCTATAAGACTCCCGAGCTCGCCAACACCCTCGCTGCCACCTGCGCAACTATGCTGAGCATTTCAAAAACCTACCTCTACACTGGCTTCGACTCACATTCAGTTCAGTGACACTACCCGCCTGCTCTGGCACCTGAGGGCCGGAAACCCCTGGGACACCCCTTAGATTCTACATGCCAGTAAACAGGCGATAGAGCAGTAATCGAGTGTCACTCTGTTGAATGGGTGTCGAAGTCTCTGCACAGATACATAAGTTCTCAACCAAGTTCCTCGGGTAGCACCGAGACTGTTACCGAATGGGGAGCCTTAGAGGAACGTTTTGCCATTTGACTCACACAGGTCTATGTGAGGACTGGGCCTGAGTCGTGCTTGGGTTGCTCAGTTGGTAGAGCACTTGCCTGCGAAAGGCAAAGGTTCCGAGTTCGAGTCTCGGTCCGGCACACAGTTTTAAATCTGCCAGGAAGTTTCATATCAACGCACACTCGGCTGTAGAGTGGAAATCTCATTTTGGTTTCAGCTTCTTATGCCATGGTCAAGTGAATGCGATTAAATAAATACCATTTACAGTACATCAATAAAATATTCAAATACTATTGTCATGATCTGTCAAGCGCCGAAGGATAATTCAATTATTTTATTTTATTGTTATAGTGTCGTCGTAACTGCCGTCTGCTTCACGTCTGCTGTGCAGCGAGCTACATTAATTTAAGTATTAACTGTATTTTTCTTACTTGTCACTTCTTCCGTGTGTTTTTGCTTTTAGGAAGTTTTAATTGTCGAGTGCTAGTAATAGTGTTCCTTAGATTTCGTGTTTGTTGTGTATACAGTCAGAGAGTCCCTTTGATCAACCATAGTGCCAGTAGTGCTAGTGTTTGTTTTCAATACAGTCCAGAGACAGGTAGTGCTATTTTCATTGTTTTCTACAAGAAGTGTCTAGCAACCACAGTTTAGTCAACTATCAGCCGCCTTTAGTTAATTAGCAGTCTAGTTAAAAGTTGATTAACTCTCTACAGTAAATTGATTTCTTAGGGTGGATAGGATGTGTGACTGCTGTGTACGGACGCAGTGGGAGCTGCCCACTGTTCGCGAACAGCTGAACGTGTTGATGGCCGCGGTCAGCCGTCTTCAGGCTGCTGCCTCGGAGTGTAGCGGCAGTGGGGAGTCTGGTGCGTCGCATGGTACACCCCAGGTGTTACATGCTTCACCCACTGTCCCTGCTGTCGAGACATCTTCGCGGGTACCGGGCGCGGTTGGGCCACCCTCCCCCCGAGGGGAATGGCGGGTTCAGCGGCGTTCGCGGCGCACGAGACGGAGGGTCAATGTGGAGGCTGGCCGTGTGGCATCGCCCGCTCTGCCTGTGAGTGGACATGTGGCCGCTCCTTCAGCAAGGTCCGAGCAGGCACACGGGGGGAGGGGTTTATTAGTTATTGGGAGCTCCAACGTTAGGCAGGTGATGGAGCCCCTTAGGGAAATAGCGGAAAGGTCGGGGAAGAAGGCCAGTGTTCACTCTATCCGCTTGCCGGGGGGTCTCATCCGAGATGTGGAGGAGGCCCTGCCGGCGGCGATGGAGAGCACTGGATGCACCCGACTACAAATTTTAGCTCATGTCGGCACCAATGACTCCTGCCGTCTGGGTTCAGAGGTCATCCTCAGTTGGTACAGGCGGTTGGCGGAATTGGTGAAGGCGGAAAGCCTCGCTCGCGGCGTGGAATCTGAGCTAACTATTTGTAGTATCGTTCCCAGAACCGATCGCGGTCCTCTGGTTTGGAGCCGAGTAGAAGGCTTAAACCAGAGGCTCAGACGATTCTGCGGAGATCTGGGGTGCAAATTTCTCGACCTCCGCTTTCGGGTGGAGAAATGTAGGGTCCCCCTGAATAGGTCAGGCGTGCACTACACCCAGGAAGCGTCTACAAGGGTAGCGGAGTACGTGTGGAGTGCACATGTGGGATTTTTTAGGTTAGAGAATTCCACCCTAGGCCCGACAAGACGCCTCCTGAGACGCGGCAAGGTAGGAGTAGGCAAAATGCAACAGGGAATAACAATATTAATGTGCTATAAACTGCAGGAGCGTCTGTAGAAAGGTCCCAGAACTGCTCTCATTAATAAACGGTCACAATGCCCATATAGTACTAGGGACACACAGTTGGCTGAAACCAGACGTAAACAGTAATGAAATCCTAAACTCGGATTGGAATGTATACCGCAGAGACAGACTGGACAGTGAAGGGTGAGGCGTGTTTATAGCGATAAGAAGTGCAATAATATCGAAGGAAATTGACGGAGATCCTAAATGTGAAATAATTTGGGTGAAGGTCACGGTTAAAGCAGGCTCAGACATGGTAATTGGATGTCTCTATAGGCCCCCTGGCTCAGCAGCTGTTGTGGCTGAGCACCTGAAGGATAATTTGGGAAATATTTCGAGTAGATTCCCCCACCATTTTATAGTTCTGGGTGGAGATTTTAATTTGCCGGATATAGACTGGGAGACTCCAACGTTCATAACGGGGGACAGGGACAAAGAATCCAGTGAAATTTTTTTAAGTGCTTTATCTGAAAACTACCTTGAGCAGTTAAACAGAGAACCGACTCGTGGCGATAACATATTAGACCTTCTGGTGACAAACAGACCCGAAGTATTTGAAACAGTGAACGCAGAACAGGGACTCAGTGATCATAAAGCGGTTACTGCAGCGATGATTTCAGCCGTAAAATAGAAATATTAAAAAAGGTAGGAAGATTTTTCTGTTTAGCAAAAGTGACAAAAAGCAGATTACAGAGTACCGGACGGCTCAACACAAAAGTTTTGTCTCAAGTACAGATAGTGTTGAGGATCAGTGGACAAAGTTGAAAACCATCGTACAATATGCGTTAGATGAGTATGTGCCAAGCAAGATCGTAAGAGATGGAAAAGAGCCACCGTGGTACAACAACCGAGTTAGAAAACTGCTGCGGAAGCAAAGGGAACTTCACAGCAAACATAAACATAGCCAAAGCCTTGCAGACAAAAATTACGCGAAGCGAAATGAAGCGTGAGGAGAGCTATGCGAGAGACGTTCAATGAATTCTAAAGTAAGGTTCTATGTACTGACTTGGCAGAAAATCCTAAGAAATTTTGGTCTTATGTCAAAGCGGTAGGTGGATAAAAACAAAATGTCCAGACACTGTGACCAAAATGGTACTGAAACAGAGGATGACAGACTAAAGGCCGAAATACTAAATGTCTTTTTCCAAAGCTGTTTCACAGAGGAAGACTGCACTGTAATTCCTTCTCTAGATTGTCGCACAGATGACAAAATGGTAGATATCGAAATAGACGACAGGATAGAGAAACAATTAAAATCGCTCAAAAGAGGAAAGGCCGCTGGACCTGATGGGATACCAGTTCGATTTTACACAGAGTACGCGAAGGAACTTGCCCCCCTTCTTGCAGCGGTGTACCGTAGGTCTCTAGAAGAGCGTAGCGTTCCGAAGGATTGGAAAAGGGCACAGGTCACCCCGTTTTCAAGAAGGGACGTCGAACAGATGTGCAGAACTATAGACCTATATGTCTATCGTCGATCAGTTTTAGAATTTTGAAACACGTATTATGTTCGAGTATAATGACTTTTCTGGAGACTAGAAATCTACTCTGTAGGAATCAGCATGGGTTTCGAAAAAGACAATCGTGTGAAACCCAGCTCGCGCCATTTGTCCACGAGACTCATAGGGCCATAGACACGGGTTCACAGGTAGATATCGTGTTTCTTGACTTCCGCAAGGCGTTCGATACAGTTCCCCACAGTCGTTTAATGAACAAAGTAAGAGCATATGGACTATCAGACCAATTGTGTGATTGGATTGAAGAGTTCCTAGATAACAGAACGCAGCATGTCATTCTCAATGGAGAGAAGTCTTCCGAAGTAAGAGTGATTTCAGGTGTGCCGTAGGGGAGTGCCGTAGGACCGTTGCTATTCACAATATACATAAATGACCTTGTGGATGACATCGGAAGTTCACTGAGGCTTTTTGCGGATGATGCTGTGGTATATCGAGAGGTTGTAACAATGGAAAATTGTACTGAAATGCAGGATGATCTGCAGCGAATTGACGCATGGTGCAGGGAATGGCAATTGAATCTCAATGTAGACAAGTGTAATGTGCTGCGAATGCATAGAAAGATAGATCCCTTATCATTTAGCTACAAAATAGCAGGTCAGCAACTGGAAGCAGTTAATTCCATAAATTATCTGGGAGTACGCATTAGGAGTGATTTAAAATGGAATGATCATATAAAGTTGATCGTTGGTAAGGCAGATGCCAGACAGATTCATTGGAAGAATCCTAAGGAAATGCAATCCGAAAACAAAGGAAGTAGGTTACAGTACACTTGTTCGCCCACTGCTTGAATACTGCTCAACAGTGTGGGATCCGTAGCAGATAGGGTTGATAGAAGAGATAGAGAAGATCCAACGGAGAGCAGCGCGCTTCGTTACAGGATCATTTAGTAATCGCGAAAGCGTTACGGAGATGATAGATAAACTCCAGTGGAAGACTCTGCAGGAGAGACGCTCAGTAGCTCGTTAAGGGCTTTTGTTGAAGTTTGGAGAACATACCTTCACCGAAGAGTCAAGCAGTATATTGCTCCCTCCTACGTATATCTCGCGAAGAGACCATGAGGATAAAATCAGAAAGATTAGAGCTCACACAGAGGCATACCGACAATCCTTCTTTCCACCAACAATACGAGACTGGAATAGAAGGGAGATGCGATAGAGGTACTCAAGGTACCCTCCGCCACACACCGTCAGGTGGCTTGCGGAGTATGGATGTAGATGTAGATGTAGGGGTATCCAACATTTTAGCCTACCTGGACTACATTGGAAGAAGAGTATTTTTCGGCTCCACATAAGCACCTGATATACTAAACACTAACAATAACCACTGAGGAAAAAAAGAGGAAAAAGAGAGAGGGTGGAATGGGATGAACCAATAAGAGAAGAGAGAATAGCACCGAGTGATGGGAATTTCAAACTGAAAATATTCAGTTTATCATAGCTTTACAGAAACAGAATTTTATGGATTTTTTTACCGATGGTGTGACAGATGCTCACTTCTTGAGCCCCATTGATACTTTAGGCCACGAGTTGGATACCCCTGCTCTACAGCACGAGCTGTGAAAAAGAGCAACAGTGCAGAGGTTTACGATTCACGAATCCATTCGTTCAGCCTAGAATGGCTTATACCACGTGTTGCATTTGCATCTACGTCTCTACTCTACCCATCTTCAAGAAGTGCGTAGAAGAGGGTACATTTCATCATACCAAATAAACTACTGTAAAATATAAAATTAACATCTTGAAGCAATGTTCGTATAGAAATTAGATTTTGTTCTTTCGTTGTATTTGTACATTAGTATCGCAATGTTAACCGTCTTCGGGGAAATAGAATTTATGAAAGAAGAAGTTATCAACCACTGTAAATGACCACCAATATATCCACAAAATTCTAGATTCAGCTATCTGTATAGGAAAGAACTATTCCCTGTTTCAAAAAGAAACATCATTCAAAGATAAGGAAAAGCCTTGGTTGTCACCCATAATGCATCAAGTGTGTCTGAAGTTTTTTGGGTCGTAATTGACTGGAGTAACTTTTTCTTCACAGATGAATTTCACTTAACTCTGAGTAATGCCTTCCGTCATAGCTCGTCTCCCGGAAAAGATGCAGTAGCCAGTACATTGGAAAATAAAGAATCGTGGAAAGAAACCCGTTTGTTGGTGGTTGGGCATTGACCTGTTGAAGCCTCGTATTGGCTGGGCATAGGAAGCTGCATCTCGTCAATGATGGTCGGAAGAATACCGTTGATTTCTAGAGGCATAGAAAGAAGTTGCCAGCCCCTTATGCGCAACTGTTCAGAGCTCGTCCATACTTCCTTTCCATGGACGGTAAGGCGAAAGCGCTTCGGGCTGCAAATGTTCTTGAATTTCTCTCAGATGAAAGTATTAAATACCTAAACTGGCTAGTGACGAGTGCAGATTTCAGTCCCATTAATCTTTGTCTCAAATGTAGTCGGAAGCACGTCAGAAGCCTCTTCTGCCAATACAGATTTCGAACCATCACGTAGGGAATGAAATTTTTTTTTTTTTACTTTATTGTTATTTTAACACCTGAGCAAACAGGTAGGCTGGCAGCGGCATGCTACGCCGCTCTTCAGCCAGAGAGTTGACAATCACAGTACAAAAAATGGAGAATGAAAATGAACATAGTGACGGGCAAAAAATAGTGGTCACAGTCACACAAAAAACACGGAGCCGTTCACACTCGACGAGAAAGACACTGAAAACATCTTGACACGGCGCACAGAACACTGATGAATCCGATGGCACAAGTGAACGGAGAAGCGTGACGGCGGACACTAAAAACACTAAACGACGTCACACACACGAGACACAGATGGCGAAGATCACCGGCGCGCGAAAGTCCACGTAGCGTGTGCGAGTCCGGGGACCTGCCAAGAGGTGAAGCAGGGTGAGGGTGGGTGGAGAGGGTGAAGAGGGGAGAACAGAGATGCCAATGGCTGAGGAGAGGGGAGGAGGAGTAGAATGACAGGGGAGGGGAGGCCCGGGGGAGAAGTGGGGAGGAGGGGGGGAGGGATGGATGGTGCCCAAAGGAACAGAGACAGGAAGAAGGAAGGAGGATCAAAGTTGGTAGGAGGGGTAGATGGAGGGGAGGAGGACATCATCAGGGAGGGGGAGCTGGCGGAAGCCACCTTGGGAGAGGGTAAGGAGGGTGGAGAGATGGAGACCGGGTGGGACGTGGGAATACAGGCGCGGCAGCGGGCGGGGGTGGGAGAGGAGCGGGGAGACGAGCGTGTGAGGAGGATCGAGTTTGCGGGAGGTGTACAGGATCCGTATCCTTAGGGAATGAAAGTATCAGCCTTAACAAACTACAAATACAACATTACTGTGAAATGAGAGCGAAACAACAACCAAAATGTAGTCTGTCAGTTAAATCAACGTCTGCTGCATAACATTCATTACTATCTGGACCTACCCAAGGGGCGTTCAATGAGTAATGTAACACGCTTTTTTGTCAGCCAATTTCTGTCGAAAAATCCAGAATTTGCTGTGGGACATCGTAGAATATTCCCGCTTCAGCCTCTCTAGTTTCGTGAAGTTCCGATGGATGGCGGCGCTATAGGCAGCCTTTTAAATGGTGTACGTAGTGGAGGTGCGTTCCAAGCACAGAGCTGTCATTGAGTGTCTTTTGGCGGAAAATCAGAGCATTGTAGATATTTATAGGCGCTTACGGAATGTCTACAGAGACCTGGCAGTGAACAAGAGCACGGTGAGTCGTTGGGCGAGTCGTCTGTCGTCATCGCAACAAGATCGCGCAGACCTGTCGTATCTCCCGTGCGCCGGCTGGCCACACACAGCAGTGCAATGTTGGAACGTGTGGACACTCTCATTCGAGGTGATCGACGAATCACAATAAAACACCTCGCTGCACTCAAAGGTGTGTGCCCTCTGTATTTCTTGCCGCCCAACAGAAGACCATAAAGAGCAACGCAGGACCATCTGTGCGGAATTGCTTGTGCGTTACAAGGCGAAGGAAGGCCCAGTGTAGGATGCACTCCACGGGAACCTTACGTGGATGATGGGAAGGTCTTTGATACAGCAAGACGGTGGCCCCGACTTCGAACAGTAGTGTGGTACCATGCGGGCATACAAGCCCTTCTAGTAAGGTGGCGTAAGGCTGTCGCATTCAAACCTGAATAAAAACAACCTGCTTTGAGAAAAAAAAATGTTGCATTACTTATTGAACGCCCTTTGTGGCGCGTTTGGATTCTCTTCCGCATGCTGTCTACCAGGTAGTCCAGATGTTGCTTCTCCAGGCTGTCTGACTCTCTGACGACAGTCTTCCTGTGGTAATCCAGAGTGCGAGGCTGGTTACTACAACAACGCCCTCAAAGTTCCAACTGCTTCCAGTAGATGGCGGGTTCCATGTTGACAGATACCACTACCTAGTACATACATTTGATTATTGCCTTCTGCAGGAAGATGTTTACGAGGACGCCATGATGTTTTCGTGTAATATAGCCTTGGAAGACGCATCCACAGCCTAAACGTTGTCTGTAGATTTGGACAACAGGTTGAAGGATGCTTTCTCGATAATGCACAGCACTGAAATTGCCATCGATACTGCTGAGATGCGACAGTTATCCGTACATCACACCTGCCCTGACAAGGGAACTTCCCCATCGCACCCCCCTCAGATTTAGTTATAAGTTGGCACAGTGGATAACTGTGAAAAACTGAACACAGATCAATCGAGAAAGCAGGAAGAAGTTGTGTGGAACTATGAAAAAATAAGCAAAATATACAAACTGAGTAGTTTATGTGCAACATAGGCAACATAAAGGACCCTATGAATTCAGCAGCGCCGTGGTCCCGTGGCTAGCATGAGCAACTGGGGAACGAGAGGTCCTTGGTTCAAGTCTTCCCTCGAGTGAAAATTATAATTTTCAGTTTATGTGATAAACTATTATGTTTTCGTCACTTTTTTAGGAGTGATTATCACATCCACAAGAAAACCTAAATCGGGCATGGTAGAAGAATCTTTTTACGCATTCGCTAAGTGTAAAAGTTAGGTGGGTCGACAACATATTCCTGTCATGTGACGCACATGCCGTCACCAGTGTCGTATAGAATATATCAGACGTGTTTTTCTGTGGAGGAATCGGTTGACCTATGACCTTGCAATCAAATGTTTTCGGTTGCCATTGGAGAGGCACGTCCTTTCGTCTACTAATCGCACGGTTTTGCGGTGCGGTCGCAAAACACAGACACTAAACTTATTACAGTGAACAGAGACGTCAATGAACGAACGGACAGATCATAACTTTGCGAAAATAAAGAAAGTAAACTTTTCACTCGAGGAAAGACTTGAACTAATGACCTCTCGTTCAGCAGCTGCTCACGCTAACCACGGGACCACGGCGCTCTTGTGCTCACACTATCCTTTATGTTGCATATCTTGCACATGGACTACTCAGTTTGTATATTTTGCTTATTATTTCATAGTTCCACACAACTTCTTCCTGTTTTCTCGATCGATCTGTGTTCAGTTTTTCAAGGCCTATCCACTGTGCCAGCTTATAACTAAATCTGAGGGGGGTGCGATGGGGAGGTTCCCTTGTGAGTATTTCGGACCCATTCCCGCTTCTGAAACTGTGGGACCGTATGGCCGAAACCTGCACTGTGAGCGACGATCGCCAGGCAACGTACAAATCCTGTAGTCGCCGCTGATCAGCATCCAACGCCAGAGATCCAGGTTCCATTCCAAGAATTTCCTTGCCCAACATCTTCGCACACAAGGGTCATGGGGAGTTTGAACCGTTTTTCGTTACGGACGCCTAGGACCAAATTGATCGTGTGGCACTGATTGCATACTGTCTATACCTGGGCCGGTGAAACATGTCACTCGACAGCTCGCGTGTGGTTAGCTACACTGCGATTGCGAGGTTGCAATAGCTGCCACCGCACACGTCCACAACTCCGAAGTACATTTTGTAAATGTACGCTACAGTCAACGTTTATACATTAAGTGCAACAAAGTACGTTATTCTAACAATGGACCGAACGACGACAGAGACTAAGCGTTTGATAGTATATTGTTGTGTACATAGTTCCGCATAGTCAACGTGTACACAACTTTCCCACTAGAGCGCGCCTCACTAAGCACAACAGTGCAGGCGCAGCACTCTTCCGTCTCCGCACTACGAGATGGCGCTGCCATAGAGACGGACCAAATTCTGCTTCCGCCGATCTGCGTATTAATATGTAATGCAGCCAATGAGATTTCTGCTAACGTAGAACCTTTTCTCCTCGTGGATCACTCGCGCAGTGATACATGAACGCGCGAGGTATTATAATGAGTGTACAGACCTCCGATTAGTCTGTACCAGTCTGCATTAGTCTGTACCAGTCTGTACGAGTTCTACATTTGTCTGTAACAGTCTATAGTCAAGTTTCAGTCTGCCCCCAATAAGATTACCATATTCCTGTACATAGCCATGAAGATAAATGTATAGACACTTTTGTCAAGTATCAGAGATATATGTGAGAATACTGTGGTGTCATCGCCAGACACCACACTTGCTAGGTGGTAGCCTTTAAATTGGCCGCGGTCCATTAGTATACGTCGGACCCGCGTGTCACCACTGTCAGTGATTGCAGACCGAGCGCCGCCACACGGCAGGTCTAGAGAGACTTCCTAGCACTCGTCCCAGTTGTACAGACAACTTTGCTAGCGATGCTACACTGACAACTACGCTCTCATTTGCCGAGACTATAGTTAGCATAGCCTTCAGCTACGTCAATTGCTACGACCTAGCAAGGCGCCATTTATCTTTTGCTGGTTATCTTATAAAGCCTGTACAGTCAGACCGATGTTCACCAATTATGGAATAAAGTTAAGTATTACATCAACTACGTACTTTATTTGCTATATTAACTACTTTACACTGTTCCAGACCTCACGCCAGCCTGCGTGAGCTTAACGCGTGCATTTTGGCCTCCTCTAGCAACACGGTGTTGGCTCTTCTGCCAACACACCAAATACGATTGACGTACCAGTACCATAGGAACTTCAGATTGTCAATTGTAAATAGTATCCAGAACCAAGTCAAGTAATTTTTATGCTTGTTATTATTTTAATAAATGTGTGTGAAAATTAATCAAGTTCTGTTTAAAGATGGTCACCGTCAATCTGCTACTCTAAGCGTAAGTGGCATTTCTATCGTCTGACCTAACGGCAGAAGATAAACACGTCACGATAAGACCACGAGACATATTGCTGACACCCGCCTACTTCGTTAGAGCGACAAGTCAAATAATCTGATGGTGTGTGTACCGAAGGTCTTACAGTACGCACACCACATATGAAACTGGGAAATGAAAACACCCGAAGTTAATGACAATATCTATCAAAAGTCGTTCCAAATTGTTACAGTAATAGTGCATGAAAAACGTCGTATAATAATATAAACCTAAGCATACCAAATAACACACTATCCACACTCATAGAAAGAAATAAAGCAAAACATGCATAACCTACCCGAATGCAGAGAGAAAAGAATTAATTCTGTATACATTTACACTCACTAGTTTACGATGTCAATGGCGCAATTCTATCCAGTTCTCCTTCACTATCATCGGAATCGGCGCCAAAACCGTTTTCATCATCATCATCATCATCATCATCATCATCATCATCATCATCATCATCATGAGAAATCATTAATTGTTCGTGTTGTGTTGGCAGGAGAGCCAACACCGTGTTACTAGAGGAGGCCGAAATGCACGCGTTTCAGCTCACGCAGGCTGGCGTGAGCAGAGAAGGACTGTACTGACGTGAGGTCTGGAACATGACAATGAATTAGAATTCAGAAAGCGGACTTAGCTAGTTTGATACTTAACTTTAATCCATTAATGGTGAACGTCGCTCTTGACGGTACATGATTCACAATATCTGTTCAGAATAGTAACCGAATATGGCGCCTTGCTAGGTCGTAGCAAATGACGTAGCTGAAGGCTATGCTAAACTGTCGTCTCGGCAAATGAGAGCTTATGTAGACAGTGAACCATCGCTAGGAAAGTCGGCTGTACAACTGGGGCGAGTGCTAGGGAGTCTCTCTAGACTAGACCTGCCGTGTGGCGGCGCTCGGTCTGCAATCACTGATAGTGGCGACACGCGGGTCCGACGTATACTAACGGACCGCGGCCGATTTAAAGGCTACCACCTAGCAAGTGTGGTGTCTGGCGGTGACACCACAGTTCGTTTTCATTTATAATGCCATCTAAAGTCTGTGCTCCTCTTATCAGTTTAGCAACATGGTCTACTCCTTTCCTCAATGAGGTAGCGTCTACAGTTGGAAGACCTTCACGTAGCAGTCTTTCCACTTCCGTTATAGTCAAAGTCTTGTTGTTACTTCTAATGTTCGCCTTGACTTCACTCCAAACCACTTCAATTGGATTAAAATGGCAGTGATAAGGCGGTAGCCTAATTACCAAGTGACCCTGTTCGCTTGCAATTTCATCTACTACGTATTTAGGCGTCACAGCCTTTTTTTTTTTTTTCACGGGCGAGTATAACACCAGCTTTGTCATGCTCATGTCAGCAGCAATGTCTCTTGCCTGCAGCCACTGCACCATAGTTTCTTTACGGTCACTAGTGGTGGGAGTTTTATCTAAAATCACGGAATGGTACGGTGCACAAAAACTGTCGGAACACTAAACTGGAGCAACAAATTTTTAAACCACTATAGAAACCGTGGGCGGTCGATCGAAAAACTAGAAGTCCTTCAGGCAGAAAGCCGTTTGAAGATCCTGCATGGGCCACAATTAATTGGGATCCTTTTCCTGTTGGCTGATGACCGCTGCTATTCGGAGTATCATGTGCCAGCATGTCTCAACTGATTCTCCAGCGTTGACCCAGGTTTCGTCTAATCATATGACTGAGTGTATGTCCTTTCCTACAATTTTGTGTAAGAAAATGGTACGAGCTGCAATGACATGAGCTTTTTCTAGTAACAGTTTTCGTCCATCTAACTTTTTAAAATGGAGGCCCATACTTTTTAATATCATCTTGAGTGACGTTGTCCTCCCTGAGAAAAGTTCACTTTCTTCTAAAGAAATCAGCAACTTCGAAATTGTGAGGTATTCTTTCCTGTTATATGTGCCGACAAATTGCATCGGGGCGGCCGTAGTGGCCGAGCGGTTCTAGGCGCTACAGTCTGGAACCGCGCGATCGCTACGGTCGCAGGTTCGAATCCTGCCTCAGGCATGGAAATTCTAGGGGACTGATGACCTCAGAAGTTAAATCCCATAGTGCTCAGAGCCATTTGAACAATTGGAATTGCATCGGATTGGAAAGAATCAATACCTGTAACAGGACGAGGCTGCTTTTTTTACTTGCCCGGAATACTTAAAAACACACTGTTTCTTCCACAGGGACTTTCTTACACACTGTTTACTTCACTGTCTTGTAAATCTTGAAGTAGCACCCCTTTCCTTATAACTGTTCTTTCACTGAGTCCTAGAGTTTTCGAAGTACGCTCTAAAACTTTATCGACAGGAATCGACACATGCCCATGAACAGAAAGAAATTCTTTTTCTTGCTTGCGAAACTCACACGTCCTCCGTACAATTGCAAAGCCTCACTATTTAATGGCACTGCACGGCGCAGGCGTTCGCGTACTAACATACAATGTTTACACGGAAGCCGGCAACGTGGTAGCGTCGACGCCAGAACTGGCTTTTGCTCGCTACTCTACGGTGCTTGGGGAGTGACCTTGAAGTGACATGTTTCAGCGGCCCGGGTGGGTCCTTTTTTTTTTTTTTTTTTTTTTTTTACATAGGTCGAGGTAGCCTCCCAAGTTAACACCGTGTTGAATGAGTACTTTCACAAAACGAGGCTCCAGGCAAACCGAAGCAAAATAAGGGTCACGGCATTCAATCTCCTGTCTGCGTCGACGTAGCCTCCCACGTTAACACCATATTAAAAGAGTACCCAAGGAAAACAGGGGTCACAGCGTTTCATCTCCATAATAAAGAGGCGCAGAGGCAGTTGCACATGCTATTGGATGGGATCAAAAATTCCCACAACTACTTCAATAACATTTGTGTGGCGCTCTCTACTTGTGACTGTCATTTATGCAGCATACACGAACTTGTCAAAGAAGCTTAACTCACCAGTACATCTACTGCACCATATTGCCGGTACAATTGGGGAGTAATTCTGCAGTTTCACTTATGTGCTCAGCTGATGAATACTGTGCCCCTGCATAGGAAAATGGCACACGTACAAATAAGACAGAAGAGGCTATGAGAACCATAAGGGCACTGCCAGGTCAACTCCCACTAAGTGGCGCATCTTCTGTCCAATATTGCTTCTATTAACCTCAGAATCAAATGTGCCACATCTTGAAGCAGAAGGGCTATAGTGAAAGCACTGAATGCGACTATGGTGCAGAGAAACAGATACTGAGACATACTGTTTTCAAAGGCTGCCTGGAAGACTTACATGAAGTGATACAGAGGGCCGCGATCTGGTTATGAAATTTAAACATTAACCTGTGAATACATTGTTTATGGATATCTGCGTATTCCGTAAAGGCATACGATGGTAATGATCCTCATGTACAAGAGCATGACCTAGTCCGTTCGTAGTTTTGGATGAGTATGTCCACGGCTATTCTTGTGTTTCAATAGAAACCACTCACTTTACAACACTGTGTCAGCAGACTCGCATACCACTCATAATTTACACCGGAATAACTCACTCTAATACCGTGATTCATCTTTAATGACCTTGTCACCTCTATCAAAGGAAAACGTAAAAACTGGACAATGGGAAAACTATAATTATTATGTTGTAGAAAAGGCAGTTAACTTTCAGAATATCGTTTGTTACGTGAGGTGACTCCAATGTTGCCGGCCGCTGTGGCCGAGCTGTTCTAGGCGCTTCAGTCCGGAACCGCGCTGCTGCTCCGGTCGTAGGTTCGAATCCTGCCTCGGGCATGGATGTATGTGATGTCCTTAGGATAGTTAGGTTTAAGTAGTTTTAAGTCTAGGGGACTGATGACCTCAGATGTTAAGTCCCATAGTGCTTAGAGCCATTTGAACCATTTTTTGATTCAATTTATTTTGAAAGGTTGAACGACACGGAATGGAACGCGACAACGCTGGCAGCGGATCATGTGAGGCGTCCTATCCTCTCCCAATTACTGCACGCTGTTCGGCGTATCACAAAAGCTATACACGCCAGGAAAAAATGTGAGGACAACATTGAAGGTTATTTTCTTTACAGGAGGGTGCAAACAAGTGGTGAGTATCTTATTTGGAAGTATTATCACATAAAGCGTAATATACCCATTAAGGTATGCTTTGAACAAAATCTCTTCTAAGATAATGAACACGAACATGATGGAGTTGTGTTGGAGCTGACAACTGTAAAGTAATCAAAGTACACAGAAAACAAGAAATCTAGAACTAGATAATAACCATAATTGGGGCGAAGGGGGAGTTGGGATGTGGTAAGGTGCCTGGGATAATTTTAACCAGTATATTAACACAAAGCGTTTATTAACTCATTCTTCTGCCATATGGCAAACAAATCATTAAACATGTTTCGACATTTAATAAAAGGGCATTTAATTAATTCAAAAATAAAAGAAAGACCCGTAAAATTAATAACACATAAAACAATTTTGAACATTTATGTGAGCAGCAATCATACAAGAATATGATTTGTATAATATAGCCCACTGATTACAGCAAGACTTTTTTGTAACGTGGCTTCGACACTGACTAAGGCGCCTTCATCAAAAAATCAAAAAAATTCCATGTAGTAACACATGAATAGATTTACGAGGAAATTGCTCTCGTCATATAAAATACTTCATAAAAAGATACAGATAAAAATTACAGACATTGGAACTGTAAAAAAATTGGTAATAGTCACTAAAGTTATAGTTGCATGGTATAACACACTAAATTCCGCCAAGGACTGTAGGAGGAGGAACTGCATGATAGAAACTGCTATTTTTAATGTTATTATACTACTGGCCATTAAAGCTACACCACGAAGATGACGTGCTACAGACGCGAAATTTAACCGACAGGAAGAAGATGCTGTGATATGCAAATGATTAGCTTTTCAGAGCATTCACACAAGTTTGGCGCCGGTGGCGACACCTACAACGAGCTGACATGAGGAAAGTTTCCAACCGATTTCTCATACACAAACAGCAGTTGACCGGCGTTGCCTGGTGAAACGTTGTTGTGATGCCTCGTGTAAGGAGCAGAAATGCGTACCATCACGTTTCCGACTTTGATAAAGGTCGGATTGTAGCCTATCGCAATTGCGGTTTATCGTATCGCGACATTGCTGCTCGCGTTGGTCGAGATCCAATGACTGTTAGCAGAATATGGAACTATGGACTATCAGCTCGGAGACCATGGCTGCGGTTACCCTTGACGCTGCATCACAGACAGGAGCGCCTGCGATGGTGTACTCAACGACGAACCTGTGTGCACGAATGGCAAAACGTCATTTTTTCGGATGAATCCAGGTTCTGTTTACAGCATCATGATGGACGCATACGTGTTTGGCGACATCGCGGTGAACGCACATGGGAAGCGTGTATTTGTCATTGCAATACTGGCGAATCACCTGGTGTGATGGTATGGGGGCCATTGGTTACACGTCTCGGTCACCTCTTGTTCGCATTGACGGCACTTTGAACAGTGAATGTTACATTTCAGATGTGTTACGACCCGTGGCTCTACCCTTCATTCGATCCCTGCATTTCAGCAGGATAATGCACGACCGCATGTTGGAGGTCCTGTACGGGGCTTTCCGGATACAGAAAATATTCGACTGCTGCCCTGGCCAGCACATCTCCAGATCTCTCACCAACTGAAAACATCTGGTCAATGGTGGCCGCGCAACTGGCTCGTCACAATACGCCAATCCCTACTCTTGATGAACTGTGGTATCGTGTTGACGCTGCATGCGCAGCTGTATCTGTACACGCCATCCAAGCTCTGTTTGCGTCAATGCCCCGGCGTATCATGGCCGTTATTATGGCCAAAGGTGGTTGTTCTGGGTACTGATTTCTCAGGATCTATGCATCCAAATTTCGTGAAAATGTAATCACGTGTTAGTTCTAGTATAATATATTTGTCCAATGAATACCCGTTTATCATCTGCATTTCTTCTTGGTGTAGCAATTTTAATGGCCAGTAGCGTATTTATTATATTTGATGGTTTTTCATATTCTTCCAAGGTATGCAACATAACTCTCCCATTAATCCTTAATCGAAAAATCCTTCAACATGAGAAATAAATTGTGACCTGATGTATTGAAGTTCAAAAGGAAATGATTATGAGCATATCTGCGTGCTTGCCATGTACTTTCTGACGCTTTATGCCGATTACAGTTTGTTGCGTGAATCTCTTTACGGCTTTCAGACTCATTTTAATTCACTCGTGTTCAGAAAAAATAGAACACCTTGAACGACTAGAGACAGGACGTTCATATTCAGAGGAGACGTACATTAATATGGTCTGCAGAAATGGTTAGCGTTTGGACGATGGCGGCGCGCAGGTTCAAGGTCAACATCGATATCGCGGCGCAACAAGAACTACCAGTAAAAACTGCCTGCGGCTGTCATTGCCGCTATGAGCCGAAGGTAATGGCTCAGTGTAACTTGAGCAGACATGCAGGAATTCTCACAGGCCTACGCGCGAACCGCACAGTCAAATCAGTAAGTTTGAAAGAGGGCGCATTACTGGTATGAGAGAATGTGATGTATCCATCCGTGTGAGACCCAACTCGCTTTATTTGTTCATGAGACCCAGAAAATATTAGATACAGGCTTCCAGGTAGATGCCATTTTCCTTGACTTCCGGAAGCCGTTCGATACAGTTCCGCACTGTCGCCTGATAAACGAAGTAAGAGCCTACGGAATATCAGATCAGCTGTGTGGCTGGATTGAAGAGTTTTTAGCAAACAGAACACAGCATGTTGTTCTCTATGGAGAGACTTCTACAGACGATAAAGTAACCTCTGGCGTGCCACAGGGGAGTGTTATGGGACCATTGCTTTTCACATATATATAAATGACCTAGTAGATAGTGTCGGAAGTTCCATGCGGCTTTTCGCGGATGATGCTGTAGTATACAGAGAAGTTGCAGCATTAGAAAATTGCAGCGGAATGCAGGAAGATCTGCAGCGGATAGGCACTTGGTGCAGGGTGTGGCAAATAACCCTTAACATAGACAAAGGTAATGTATTACGAATACATAGAAAGAAGGATCCTTTATTGTATGATTATATGATAGCGGAACAAACACTGGTAGCAGTTACTTCTGTAAAATATCTGGGAGTATGCGTACGGAACGATTTGAAGTGGAATGATCATATAAAATTAATTGTTGGAAAGGCGGGTGCCAGGTTGAGATTCATTGGGAGAGTCCTTAGAAAATGTAGTCCATCAATAAAGGAGGTGGCTTACAAAACACTCGTTCGACCTATACTCGAGTATTGCTCATCAGTGTGGGATTCGTACCAGGTCGGGTTGACAGAGGAGATAGTGAAGATCCAAAGAAGAGCGGCGCGTTTCGTCACAGGGTTATTTGGTAAGCGTGCCAGCGTTACGGAGATGTTTAGCAAACTCAAGTGGCAGACTGCAAGAGAGGCGCTCCGCATCGCGGTGTAGCTTGCTGTCCAGGTTTCGAGAGGGTGCGTTTCTGGATGAAGTATCGAATATATTGCTGCCCTCTATTTATACCTCCCGAGGAGATCTCGAATGTAAAATTAGAGAGATTCGAGCGCGCACGGAGGCTTTCTGGCAGTTGTTCTTCCCGCGAGCCATACGCGACTGGAACAGGAAAGAGAGGTAATGACAGTGGCACGTAAAGTGCCCTCTGCCACACACCGTTGGGTGGCTTGCGGAGTATAAATGTAGATGTAGATGAAACTACTGCTCGTGTGGGACGAAGTGTTTCGACAGGGCAATGGGTGTGTGCTGAACGGTTCTTGGAAGGCTGTACAACACGAAGCGATGGGTCAGGTCGAGCCACCCAGACCACCCATCAAGAAGATCGACACCTCATCCAAATGGCATTGCGGGACAGATCTGCGCCCTCCACGGCTCTGGCGCAACACAGTAACAGTGTAACATATCGTACGTTATCAGGGGTGACAGTCGGTCGACGTTTATTACGGCATGGTTTACGTGTGCGTAGTCCTCTTCTCCGTCTACCTTTGACGAACGTGCAGAAACGTGGTATACGGCAATGGTGTGGAACGACGTCACTGGGGACAGGAATGGCAACAGATAGTGTTTTCAGACGAATCCAGGTTCTGTTTGTTTGAAAATGATGGCCGCATTTTGGTTCGCTGCAGGCAGGGGAGCGGTATAACAGGGACTTTATTCGCACGAGACATACAGCGCCACTCTAGGTCTTATGGTGCGGGATGCTTTTGGGTACAACCACAAATCACAGTTGGTGCGTGTCCAGGGCTCTGTGTGCCGGCCGGTTTGGCCATGCGGTTCTACGCGCTACAGTCTAGAACCGCGCGGCCGCTACAGTCGCAGGTTCGAATCCTGCCTCGGGCACGGATGTGTGTGATGTCCTTAGGTTAGTTAGGTTTAAGTAGTTCTAAGTTCTAGGGGACTGATGACCTAAGATGTTGAGTCCCATAGTGCTCAGAGCCATTTGAACCAACCAGGGCTCTGTGACCAGTGTGGCCTACGTGAATGGCATCCAGCAACCAGTAGCCATACCCTTTCTGCACAACACTCCCAAGACAACGCACGACTACATGTTGCTGCACGAGCACGTGTCTTCTTGATGTCTCAGGATGTCAACCTTTTACCCTGGCGGGCCAGATCACCAGACTTGTCGCCAATTGAAATGCATGGGATATGCTGAAACGATGTGTGCTGCGTTTTGACCCAAAGCCAACCACCACAGATGAACTTCGCAACCACGTGAATGCATTATGGATGGCTATACCATAGGATGGCATTCGCGCCTTATACGCATCGATACCATAACACACAGAACAATTTATTAGGGCCCATGGCGGACCCTGTGCCTACTAGGCAACAGGACACGCTGAACCAAGCTGACTGAAATGCTAATCACTTATGTAGAAGATACTAATGTACATTTCTTGTGAATATGGACGTCCTATCTCTAGTCTTTCAAAGTGTTCTGTTTTTTTCTGAATATTAGTGTACATTCACAAAACTAGACACGATTTTGAAATTCTCGGACATTAATAAGTCACAGCTGCGAAATACTAACGCGAATACAGACGAATGGAAAAACTGGTAGAAGCTGACCTCGGGGAAGATCAGTTTGGATTCCGTAGAAATGTTGGATCACGTGAGGCAATACTGACCTTATGACTTATCTTAGAAAGAAGATTAAGGAAAGGCAAACCTACGTTTCTAGCATTTGTAGACTTAGAGAAAGCTTTTGACAATGTCGACTGGAATACTCTGTTTCAAATTATAAAGGTGGCAGGGGTAAAATACAGGGAGCGAAAGGCTATTTACAATTTGTACAGAAACCAGATGGCAGTTATAAGAGTCGAGGGGCATGAAAGGGAAGCAGTGGTTGGGAAGGGAGTGAGACAGGGTTGTAGCCTCTCCCCGATGTTATTCAATCTGTATATTGAGCAAGCAGTAAAGGAAACAAAAGAAAAATTCGGAGTAGGTATTAAAATCCACGGAGAAGAAATAAAAACTTTGAGGTTCGCCGATGACATTGTAATTGTGTCAGAGACAGCAAAGGACTTGGAAGAGCAGTTGAACGGAATGGACAGTGTCTTGAAAGGAGAATATAACATGAACATCAACAAAAGCAAAACGAGGATAATGGAATGTAGTCGAATTAAGTCGGGTGATGCTGAGGGAATTAGATTAGGAAATGAGACACTTAAATTAGTAAAGGAGTTTTGCTATTTGGGGAGCAAAATAACTGATGATGGTTGAAGTAGAGAGGATATAAAACGTAGACTGGCAATGACAAGGAAAGCGTTTCTGAAGAAGAGAAATTTGTTAACATCGAGTATAGATTTAAGTGTCAGGAAGTCGTTTCTGAAAGTATTTGTATGGAGTGTAGCCATGTATGGAAGTGAAACATGGACGATAAATAGTTTGGACAAGAAGAGAAGCTTTCGAAATGTGGTGCTGCAGAAGAATGCTGAAGATTAGATGGGTAGATCACATAACTAATGAGGAGGTATTGAACAGAATTGGGGAGAAGAGGAGTTTGACAAGAAGAAGGGACTGGTTGGTAGGACATGTTCTGAGGCAACAGGGGATCACAAATTTAGCATTGGAGGGCAGCGTGGAGGGTAAAAATTGTAGAGGGAGACCAAGAGATGAATACACTAAGTTGATTCAGAAGGATGTAGGTTGCAGTACATACTGGGAGATGAAGAAGTTTGCACAGGATAGAGTAGCATGGAGAGCTGCATCAAACCAGTCTCAGGACTGAAGACCACAACAACAACTTGCTATTAATTATTATAAAAGACCTTTTGGCCTTGTCCATGCTTCTGTGCCTTGCGTGTACCTATCAAATTTCTCTTTCCCGGCAGCAACATTTAGTTTTGTAGCATGTCAGCCAGTGATGCGTTCTTCTTTACGTGCGCATATTAACCTACAGCTAGCACATGTTCAATTACATTTAGCACAAAACTCAATTGCCGGCCGGAGTGACCGAGCGGTTCTAGGCGCTTCTGTCTGGAACTGCGCGACCGCTTTGGTCGCAGGTTCGAATCCTGCCTCGGGCATGGATGTGTGTGATGTCCTTAGGTTAGTTAGGTTTAAGCAGTTCTAAGTTCTAGGGGACTGATGACCACAGATGTTGAGTCCCATAGTGCTCAGAGCCATTTGATTTTTGTCGTTAGCAAACAACAACAGATATATAATTCCCTTTTCAACGAACAAATAATCATCAATGGTTGCAATGAATCTGCCTTACATTTTTCATGGTTTTCACTTCTCATACAAGTCTGTCGGTGCAGGCTATTCTAATTCGCTTTGAAGAAAGAGGGTGGCTTTGCATCCCCCTGTCTAAAAACGGAAATAATTCTATTTCATCCCAGATTACAAAACGCCTTTCCATATTTATAATGTTACAATAAGCTCCGAAATACGACCTCCTTTGCATTTTGGATTTACTTCTCCACGCTATACACACAATACACAATGGTTGCACAGTGTCACAATGTTTTAAACATGGCTGCTTGGTTCAATGACCGTTTCTGAATTAAAATTGAAACAAATGATCCCTCGGTGACTATTATTTTTAGTCTTATTGACCAGGTTTCAACACTTCCAAGAGAGCATTCATCAGAATTAAAACAATTAACGTAGTTACAAATTTACAGGAAAAGACATTTTTTATATAAAAAGTGTAACTACTGACTAACAATAAAAGACAGAAACAGTGCTCATATGTCACTGAAATAATTAACAGACCAGAAGGGCTGTCTTTTGTTGTTAGTCAGTACTTACACTTTTTTATAAAAAATGTGTTTACCTACGAATTTGTAACTATGTTATAGGCCATTTTAATTCTGATGAAGGCACTCTTAGAAGTGTTGAAACCTGGTCAAATAGACTAAAAATAATAGTGTTTCAATTTTATTTTAGTTGCACAGTGTGTTTATACATGCCAGCCATTTACAGTAAACAGAAGACAATCTCTTTCTTTGATCAAATCTGAGGCGAGGCCCCTACATTACGTCAAATATACTTGACAAAGCCTCTTTGCCAAAAATATTTGATAGTGTAATACCAGCCTAAGGTTTTACGTTCCTCGCCGATAAGGGGCAACAGCGTTACACCGAGTTTTAAGGGAACAGCCGTGCTCGCGGGGTGAATCATGAGTTGGAGTAAGTGCGGACGGTTTTCACCGTCGACAGACGAGATGTGCGGACGGTTTTCACCGTCGACGGACGAGATGTGCTACATTGTCACATTGCTCCATGTTGTCGCTGAATGAGACGTTTCCACTTGGTGCATTGCTTCTGGTGTGTTTCCCGCAGTACAGGCTTGGCTGTTAACTTCGAGAAGCGCCTTAGGAAAGACGTCAGCCTGAGTGCATTAACATTGTCGCACGACACCAAAGGCTGTGAGATCGTTACTCCAGGACGGTCACAGGTGAAAATTATTTTGGTGAAAACTTTATGTTGAACATTGTCCTTTCGGAGCTCACCTGAGATTGGCATTGAACTGTTGCTCCTTGCCACGGTTGACATTTTGCGTCCGTTTTCAAAATGGTTCAAATGGCTCTGAGCACTGTGGGACTTAACTTCTGAGGTCATCAGTCCGCTGGAACTTAGAACTACTTAAACCTAACTAACCTAAGGGCATCACACACATCCATGCCCGAGGCAGGATTCGAACCTGCGATCGTAGCGGTCGCGCGGTTCCAGCTGTAGGCCTAGAACCGCTCGGCCACTTCGGCCGGCGTCCGTGTTCACCAGTGTCATTAATTCTGAGTGTTAATACGTACCGATATTCCTCTGAACCGTATGATAACGACTGAATTTGTGTTTGCTTCTTACTATTACTGCAGCCTTAATGTAAGCTTTTAAGCTATACTGGTTTCGGGAATGGCCAAGAAGAATATAGTTTAACAGCACTTAACCGTAATCATCTTGTTTATATTCTGCTGAGTTTTTAATTCTTCAAGGTATTAGCCAAGTGTTTTTGTGCATATCCTGTGCTTTTGGTGGCTAGATCTGATGTGGAATCTCACTGACTAGAGTAGAATTATCTTTGCTGATGAATTCTGCGTCCAACTGAACCGCGATGATCAGCGAAGACGTGTCTGCAGATGCCCGAACAGCGATGGGATACCCACGTACGGCTGGTCCCGGCGGAGGTTCGATTCCTCCCTCGGGCATGTGTGTGTATGTTTGTCCTTAGGTTAATTTAGTTTAACCACTGTGTAAGCTTAGGGACTGATGACTTTAGCAGTTAAGTCCCATAAGATTTCACACATTTTGAACATACCCACGTAACTGTCGCCTGCCATACTGTGATTCAACAAGGCATGAGTAGTGAAAACAAAAGACGGCTAGAGCTAACCATGAATGCCTGTGTGCGTTACACCTACAACATTCGCCGATATGATCATGTTAGTGCTTCATACTCCGAGCTAGGGTGGCTGCGGCCGGACAAATTGCGTGACTACCACACTCTATGTCTACTTCACCGACTCCTCGTCGCGCAAGCACCCCAGTACCTTGCTTCAGAGATTAAAAACCTGTCATGCCATCATAATCGAAACACGAGGTCACTCTTATTTGGTATCCTAACTGTGCCCACTCACAAAACAAAAACTTTTGCAAACTCCTTCTCAGTTGCCGCTGTCCGCCTCTGGAACAAACTGCCCCTTACCTTGCGTAAAATTCAATCTCCTGCTGCTTTTAAGAAGAAGTTGAAACATTTCCTACTATCATCCTCATAAAGTTCTCCACAAAATTAATGTACAAGGCCAATCCCCTCATATGTCAAATAGCAAAGCTAGCGTCTCCTATCTTGCTCCTGAGATGCCTTCCTCTTGATCTATCTCTATTAGCCACGCAATCTTCTTTTCCTTTATATTTCCTTAATTATGTTTCATCATGTCTCTCTATTCTTCTCCTCCCTTCACCATGAGTCTCCCTCATACTCCCTGCTGCCAGCACTCCTATCTAAAATCTGTCTCTTCAATAATGTCTAATTATAACAGTACTTATGATCTACGAATATAAACTCTATATGTATGTATTTTTCCAGGTGTACCTTTCTAATTGTTTATTTCACTTTTTGTAGTAGATGTAGTTTAACATGCCTACTAAAACATATGAATGTAAAATAAGTAGAATGCCTGGTTAGATGTAAGAGAGGGCCTGATGGCCCTAATCTTGCCAGGTTAAATAAATCAATAAATAAAAATAAATACGGCCCGACACCCAGGAGTAATGGTCTGGAGTGTCTTTTATTTCATAGCAGGACGCTTTTGGTTGTCATCCACGTGCCCTACATGGCATAACATTCCAGAAAGATAATGCCCGTCCGCACACTGCGAGAGTTCGTACTGCTTATCTTCATGCATGCCAAACCCAGCAAGATTAGATTAGATTAGATTACTACTTGTTCCATAGATTATGAGTACGACACTTCGTAATGATGTGGAACGTGTCAGGTTAAGAAAAGGTATCTGTACAAGATATTACATTACACAAAATATTAGATGACACTTAATATTTTTAATTTTTTGTGGGGATTGGGGAAATTACCCACTTACTATATCCAAAAATTCACCTAATGAGTAGAAGGAGCTGCCATTAAGAAATTCTTTTAATTTCCTTTTAAATGCTGTATGGCTATCTGTCAGACTTTTGATGCTATTAGGTAAATGACCAAAGACTTACGTGGCAGCATAATTTACCCCCTTCTGAGCTAAAGTTAAATTTAACCTTGAGTAGTGAAGGTCATCCTTTATCCTAGTGTTGTAGCCATGTACACTGCTATTACTTTTGAATTCGTTCGGATTGTTAATAACAAATTTCATAAGTGAATATATATATTGTGAGGATACAGTGAAGATCTCTACCTCTTTAAGTAAGTGTCTGCAGGATGATCTTGGATGAGCTCCAGCAATTATTCTGATTACACGCTTTTGTGCAATGAACACTCTTTTACTCAGTGATGAGTTACCTCAGAATATGATGCCATACGAAAGCAGAGAATGAAAATAGGCGTGGTAAGCTAATTTACTGAGATGTATATCGCCAAAATTTGCAATGACCCTAATAGCATGAGTAGCTGAACTCAAACGTTTCAGCAGATCCTCAGTGTGTTTTTTCCAGTTCGACTCCTCATCAATGCACACACCTAGAAATTTTGAATATTCTACCTTAGCTACCGATTTCTGATCGAAGTCTATATTTACTAATGGCATTATTCCATTTACTATGTGGAACTGTATATACTGTGTTTTATCAAAGTTTAATGATAGCCCATTTGCAGAGAACCACTGAATGATTTTCTGAAAAACATCGTTTACAATTTCACCAGTTAATTCTTGTCTGTCGGGTGTGATAGCAATACTTGTATCATTGGCAGAAAGTACCAGCTTTGCATCTTCGTGAATACAGAATGGCAAGTCATTAATATATATTAAGAACAGAAGAGGACCCAAGACTGAACCTTGCGGCACTCCATTCTTGATTGTTCCCCAGTTTGAGAAATCACCAGTTTTTTGCATAATACGTGAACTGCTTATTTCAACTTTCTGCACTCTTCCAGGTAGGTATGATTTAAACCATTTGAGCACTGTCCCATTCATACCACTGTACTTGAGCTTATCTAGAAGCATTCCATGATTTACACAATCAAAAGCCTCTGATAGATCACAAAAAAATCTCAACGGGTGACTTAGTGAAAGTATATACAGCATTTTCCGTTGAAAAACCCTTCTGGAAACCAAACTGACATTTTGTTAAAACTTAAGTTTAACAAAGGTGTGAATCTACTCTATAATACATTACTTTTTCAAGTATTTTGGATAAGGCAGTCAGAATGGAGATTGGGCGGTAGTTGTTGACATCAAACGTATCCCCTTTTTTATGCAGTGGTTTAACAATGGCATACTTCAGTCTATCTGGGAAAATACCCTGCTTCAGAGAGCTATTACATATGTGGCTAAGAATCCCACTTATTTCTTGGGAACAAGCTTTTATTATCCTGCTGGAAATGCCATCAATTCCATGTGAGCTTTTATTCTTGAGAGCGTTTTTTATCTTCCTAATTTCAGAAGGAGAGGTGGGTGGAATTTCAATTGTATCAAATGGTGTGGGTAAGGCCTCTTCCATTAACTGCCTTGCTTCTTCTAATGAACGTTTAGATTCTATTTTCTCTACAACATTTAAAAATGATTATTCAAAACGTTTTCCAGTTCCGGCTTGTTGTTTATCAAGTTTCCATTCCCTTTGATGGTGTTGCCATCATCCTGTACTCTTGATTGACCTGTCTCTCCTGTAATATTATTCCAAATTTTTTTGATTTTGTTATCAGAGGTATTAATCTCAGACATGATGCACATGCTTCTGGACTTTTTCATAACCTTTCTTAATGTAGCACAGTAGTTTTTATGATATTTGGCTGTTTCTGGGTCATTACTCTTTCTTGTTGTTAAATGCAGTTCCCTTTTGTGGTTACAAGGTTACGAGGTTGCCAGATCTCTCCCTAGTCGAGACTTTGGTGACAGCGGATCGAGCTCCGATACCTCCCTCCCGGGGGACGCCACGTCAGATGGTGCTGTGGATGAGGAAATGGCTCCTGCTCCCGATCCCCCTTCTCAAGATACCCTGGAAAGCCCTCTGAAGAAAGAGAAGATACCTCCTATTGTGGTATATAATGTCACTAATCATACAAAGCTCAGCACTGAGCCCCAGCGGCTCATCTTCTGCCAATTACGGGCTGTTTACCAAGAAGATCATGTGAAATACCTGCTCGACATTGGGGACGACTATCTCACCATTCTCGAATTTTTCAAATCAAGGGCGATGCCTTATTTTACCCACTAGACGTCGGGAAATCGCCAAACCAAAAAGTCATCAAGGATTTGCCACCAGATGTTACGGCAGAGGAGGTCAAGGTGGAACTGCTTCAGCTCAGTTTCGAGGACCCTTTGATCCACCAGTGTAACAAGAGAGATCCTGAGACCCTGGCGTTGATCCCCTGCCCTACCCATGTCGTCTCCCTTTCTCAGAGGGAGGATATGAAGCGGATTAACCAATCAGGTGTCTTCTGTACACGAAGGTCCAGATGGAATCGTATGAGGGCCGCAATGAGCACGTCATCTGTCACAAATGCCAACGTGTACGACATACTAGGAATTACTGATCCCTACCATGGCGGTGTGTTAAGTGTGCTGGCCCCCATTAAGTGGAGAACTGCACGTTCCCCACCTCAGAGAAACCAACATGTGCCAGGTGTCTGGGCACGACCCACGGTCCTCACCACATTGCCTCCTGTAGGGGGAGCCCGGTTTACTGGAAGGCAATGAAGTCTTCACGCCCTCCCAAAAGGAAACCAAGAACGAATAGACCTCCCCCACCGAGAAGGGACACCACCAACTTTCCTGCTTTGCGGGGCCAGCCTGGTGCGCCCCCCTCAGCAGCTGCTGTGGTACTAGTTACTCAGGCACTGGACATTTCTGATGCACATGTGCTCCCTTCTGCCCAATCTCCCACGACATCCTTTGCTGCTGCAGCCTGGTCTCCTCTGCATTGCCCATCTTCCATGACAGCTTCCACTGCTCACCGATTGCAGGAGCCAGCTGCAGCCCCTTCCAGTACACCTGTGGCTGTGTCCAAGCCCTCTGCCCCTACCCCCACTCTGCCTACTACTACTCCAGCCTCTGCCCGCCACAGGGGCAAGCAGTCCACTCGGGACCTGTCCCCAGTGGCAGAGACTGATACGTCCTTTCGGGAGAACATGAGCGAAATCCTCCAGGTCGCCTCCTTCTTCATGAAATCCCACACCTCGGCAGTTATTCGTGATACTGCACACAAAATCCTTTGTGCAGTTACCTTTACAGCAGCGTACTTGAGGCCAAACAAGCCACTGCTTGAAGCAGACCTTTGCACATTGACATCCTTCGACAAGCTCATTGTTGGGACGGATCTCAATGCCAAGCACCCGGCTTGGCATTCTCGGGTCTCTAACCCCAAAGGCCGACTTCTTCTTGACCTGGAGAATACTTTAGCGCTGTCGGTCTATGGCCCCCATGAACCTACTCATATACCCATACTTTCCAACTGCCAGTCAGACGCCTTGGATGTGGCCATATTCATCGCCACTCAGTTTTCACGGGAAGTTATCCATGAACTGTCCTTAGACCATGACCCAGTACTCCTGCTGCTCTTTCATTTGATGTTCGTTCCACTGTGACCCTCACTGATTGGGACAAGTTCGCCAGGATACTTAATAACGCCACTCGGCACGACCTCAACTTGTAAAACCAGCCAATATAGTCCATGCCATGGAGTACCTGACTGCCAAAATACAGAAAGCAGTGAAGCTCTTCACCTCCACTGTACCTTGGGCTTTAACCCCCCTGGACGATTTGCCACCCCTGTTATGGGAGCTGAAGGTGTAAAAGAACTGCTACCACTGGCGGGGGAAGCAGTTTCACAATCCTCGCGACAAACGCCAAATGGGGCGCCTCCAGCGCGAATTTTGCCACAGGCTCGCTGACTGGATGTCCGAACAATAGGAGGACAGGATGTCCACTTTCCTCCTACACCATAATGACTGGGCTGTCATTCACGCCCTGCGATGTTCTATGCTAGCGACTGCTCGACCTATTCGCAAAGCAGCGGGCTTGTCGTATTTGTGGAAACGCTGATGGACGCGTTTGAGACCCAAAACCATCCCCTTGTCCAGGACATTCCCCCAGACGAACTTCATGGGGAACATAATGTCCTGACAGCTGTTGCCGCTTTTCGCAACCATCCACCTCTGTCTGCCCCCTGTAGGGAAGCAGCCTACTCACGCCTTATAAAATTCACATCAGTCTTTCCACTGTGCATTGTGTGCCAGCCTAGTCCGCTGTAACTAGCTCTGACGTCATAAATGTTGCGCAATACTTTAAAAATCAAGTAAATAACCTGAAACGTTTCTAGCAAGTCAGGAGTAATACTAAATCAATATGTGTTGAATATCAGTTCAATAACTTTAACCGTTTTCGAAATTTGGACGTTTTTCTGTAAAAATCAGTGGCGCAACAGAAAAGAGCTAGAAACTTAAAAATTTATTTTAGATTCCTTTTTCATAATAATTTAGTAGAAACAGTATTCTGGATCTCACAAATTAAAATTTTAGTTGAAATTCATGCTTTTCTGGTTTTTGTCTTAGAAATTAAGGAAGCAAGATAAATTAAGTAGGCGAATAAATAAAGCTAGGATGTTTAAATTTAAGTAGAAGGGAGATCCGCTATAATCATAAAGATGTGAGAAGTTTCAACTGAATAACAATAAAACTATAGCGATAGCGTATCTCCAAAGGGCAAGTTCAGAGCTCGTCTACTGCGTGTAGTGTAATTAAATTAATTCTCTCGCCCAATATATTTGACTTAGCCATGTCAGACTTTTATTATGATTACTTACCTGTGTGCTGATTGCACATTTAAATTGAGAGCTTCATTGGCCATCAGCAAAGGAAGCAATGATTCATTCGATAACTTTAAGTGGGGCATTACTAGCCCAGCGGATAGTCGGGAGAGCGGATTTGATCAGGCGTTCCCTTAGCCATCCGCACCGCGGCTTTATATGTAAGGACGCTGTGCGAGAAAAAAGGCCCCAGTTCTCTCCAGACGCTGATTAGCGCACCACCTATGCCGGGAGTCGCGTCGCATCGGTATCATTGCTATAAACAGCCTCGGATGCTGTAATAAGTTACTCAGGATACGCGTAACCATGAAATCGTTTTCGAGTGAAGTGTTAATTCTGGGATGACTTTCATGACCTATCTTCAGTTTGCGTATGTCGTATTTTCACGTGCCGCCGCGGGACAGATATTCTACCATTATTTAGCGTGGCGTTTAATGAACATTATCATCAAATTATGGCGAGCATTCACTTAAACATTTAATTTGAACAGTTATAGTTGCATCAGTGCATTAGACTCTGAACTGCTCTGGTAGTTGGATTGTGTGGATTCTTTTTGGTCTGTGACTTTCAGAATATAGTGAACATTTTAGAGAAAATGGTTTTTGATTATGAATCCCAGACAATCTCCTAATGCCTCGGAGCTATAAGCTGTAGCTATAAATGTATTTCTCAGATGAAGTGGGCACTAGGAATTCTAATTACAGGCTTCACGTTTTGCTAATCACTTTCTGGTTGCCAATATTGTAGTTAAGGAGCCAGTGTTGAGAACGGCAAACAACAGCATTAAATAATAGGCACATTTAAATAACAATTATTCCACCCGCTGCCCCACACCCCAATTTTACTTCCATGGCAGAAGTCCAGCAGATCCTACGATGGAAACATGGTCGGTCAGCCCCTGGATTGGACAGAATTTTAAATGAACATCTCTGCCGCCTTCTGCGTATGCCTCTCCTCTTGTTCACCAAGATTTTAAACGTTTGTTTCACGTCTGGCTTTTCCCCCCTCAGTTGAAGCAAGCCAAGCTGACTGCAATTCCCAAATGGGTCAAGGACCCTACGGTTCCCACCAACAGCCTCTTAAATACCATGGCGAAGGTCCTTGAATCTGTGAACCTCCGCTGACTTTCCCAACCTCTGGTGATGGCTGGGACGATCCGACCTGAGCAGTTCGGATTTACTTCGCATCTCTCTGCCGAACTTCAGGTCCTACAAATCGCTGAACACGTCAGCAAAGGCTTCAACACCGCTAAGTCGACAGCTGCCGTTTTTCTGGACTTGCAGAACGCCTACTACAAGATCTGGCACTACAACCTCGAGCACAAGATACTGACACAGATTCCTATACCAGATAGCTATGTCAAGATTGTGGATGACTTCCTCTGCTGTAGGACCTTCCTAGTGGCTCAACGGGTAATGCGTTCTGGCATTCGCCAATTGTCGGCAGGCATTCCACAAGGATCGGTGCTGTCCCCCATTCTTTTTAATATCTATGTGAATGATACGCTGGTCATCCCTGAGTGCCACCTGGGACAATATTCTGATGACACAACACTATGTACCACTGGCTGTATCACTGATGCCGTCGTCGCCCACCTCCAGCGACAGGTGGACGCCACCTGGTGCCAGACAAACAAAATAGCTCTTAATGTCGCCAAAACTACGGCAGTCAATATTTCGAATCCAGGCGGGCAGGTGCTCTGGTCCCCAACGACCACCTATCTGGGGGTCCAGATGGACCACAAGTTGCTATTCCTCTGTCATGCAGCGTACGTCGCCAACAAGGGGCAAAAGCTGACCAGGGCTTTGTACCCCCTCTCCCACAGTAGGGAACTTAGCCTACATACCAAGCTCTGCATCTACTGAGCAGTTATCCTGCCTGCCCTCACGTATGTCTCTGTTGCATGGGCCACGATTAGTATCACCAAGATGTGGACGTTGCAGCACCTGCAGAACAAGGCTCTCAGGTGGAGCCTGCACGCCCCACCACTCATGATAATTGTGACGCTTCATGAGGAAGCGGATATCGTCCCACTGAAGACGACCATATGCAGCAATGCGCAGTGGCTGTATGAGAAAGTGGATGCCCTGCAGGATACTGGTCATGGGTTACGCCACATTGGGACCACAATTCCACACTGCTGGCATCGACATCCGGTTCCTTTAACCATCCTAGAGGAATTGGATTCCAATCACGGCTAACGATTGGCCTAGCACGCCCTCCATAGATGCATTCTTTTACAGGAATAGCCCCCCTCCCCATTCTATGTCCTCCACTTTCCCACCCTAGGTGCCCATGTTGGGCTGAGTTTTTCTGCCTGACTGATGTAGTGCTATCACCGTTGGAGTGTGGTACGGGACTCCAAGTCCCACCTCCACATCTCCAAAGTGGATTGCAGTGATGCAGTGTCACTGCCCTGTGTATGAATTTACTGCCTCTCCAACGCAGTTAGACCTTCAACGACCAGTGATGCTGGACTGCAACATGCCACATATGAAAAAAAACAAAAACGGTCACGGCCTTCTGCATCTCTGCACTACCTCCTGGCTTGCCTTCCCCCTCCATCTCCCACCCCAGCCGTCTCCTGCCCCTTGGTGCGCCCCCCAACCCCCATGCTTTTCCTCCGACCCTCTCCGGCTCCTGTGTCCCTTCCTTTCCCTCCTTTCAGGCCTCGGCAGGTCCCTCCTGGCAGTATTTACTTTTCATCGTGTGTGATCCGTCTCATACAGTGGTTTTAAAGTGTCGTCATTCTGGTGTGTTTTAATACTGTGGCCAACCTTTAACTTGTGCATGTGACTTCAGTGTTTCTTACGTGCTATGCAAATCGCCAACTGTGTTTTTTAACTTTATATGGACATTTTTTTAAACTGTCCACAATGAACATCTCTGTGTAAGTGTATATTTTAACCACTGCTGTCTCTTCTTATTCTGTTCTTATGTCCCCCATTATCACATTTTGTATGTATCGTTTTCATCTTTTATTAAATCTAACACTCCACTGAAGAGTGACGGATTGTGCCGCTGGCAACCCTTCCCTGCCCATATGGGGCAGGGGAATGAACTCACAATAAAGGGAAAAAAAGACGATCACGGCAGTTAAGATGCAGCCAGCCAAGAGAAGAAGTCTACTCCGGATCCAGCACCACCAACTGCATGCCGCTGGCGCCACTAAGGGACCTCAGTACCGGATTGTGGGCCTGTTGGTATTCTGTCAGACTCACTTCACAAGATTGTGAACTCATACAGACTGTAACTTAAGTGTTAATCTGTTCCAACGTGCTCTCCTCAAGGAGACTGAGGACTTAAACATTTGATAGTTATGTAGTAGAGAACGAACTCTGACTGAGAAAGTCTTCCTTTTGTTGTCTCAAGAACTTGCATTTATATATACCAAGATGTATCTGTTCTTTCGGACATGTCCGAAAGAACAGATACCATCGGTAACCATGCAGCTCGTTAGACTGAAATTACAATGAAATGAACACCCTTAGCTGCTTACAGGCGTTGACAGATGAAAACGTGTGCCCCAACCGGGACTCGAACCCGGGATCTCCTGCTTACATGGCAGACGCTCTATCCATCTGAGCCACCGAGGACACAGAGGATAGCGCGACTGCAGGGATTTATCTCTGGCATGCCTCCCGTGAAACCCACATTCTCAACGTATTGTCCCGCACTACATTCGTAGTGCCCCCGCCCATTACACTCATTACTCGCGGTGCGTTGCCGATTCCTGTAAGAGTTCGGGCACTGTTTGTGCATTCGCACAGAAGAGGAAGATGGTCAAGTGGCCGGTGAGCCTTAACTATAAAGGGTGTTATAAAAAGGTATGGCCAAACTTCCAGGAACACCCTGTATATATACTAAGATGGTTCGGACATGTCCGAAAGAACAGATACCATCGGTAATCACGGTGGTCGTGTGGTTCTAGGCGCTGCAGTCTGGAGCCGCGCTGCTGCTGCGTTCGCAGGTTCGAATCCTGCCTCGGGCATGGGTGTGTGTGATATCCTTAGGTTAGTTAGGTTTAAGTGGTTCTAAGTTCTAGGGGACTGATGACCACAGCAGTTGAGGCCCATAGTGCTCAGAGCCATTTGAACCATTTGAACCATTGGTAATCATGCAGCTCGTTAGAATGAAATGACAATAAAATGAACACCCTTAGCTGCTTACAGGCGTTGACAGACGTCACCGGGGACAGAATGCACAAACAGTGCCCGAACTCTTACGGGAATCGGCAACGCGCCGCGAGTAATGAGTATAATGGGCGGGGGCACTACGAATGTAGCGCGGGACAATACGTTGAGAATGTGGGTTTCGCCGGAGGCGTGCCAGAGATAAATCCCTGCAGTCGCGCTATCCTCTGTGTCCTCGGTGGCTCAGATGGATAGAGCGTCTGCCATGTAAGCAGGACATCCCGGGTTCGAGTCCCAGTTGGGGCACACATTTACATTTGTCCCTGTTGACGTCTGTCAACGCCTGTAAGCAGCTAAGGGTGTTCATTTCATTGTAACTTGCATTTAGTTGTGAACTTATTTCCCTGGTAGGACAGAGTTACAAAGTTGACTGCTTGGTTCTTTTCCCAGTCAATGGAGACCATTTGTGTTCCAATCATTGTGGTCTTAAATATAGAGGATGAACTATATGCTCATGTACTTCTTGTAGAAGTCTTCAAAGTCGAGATACTTCAATTGGCTTTCGTATACAGGTGGAAGGATTTCCGAAACAGAAAAGTTTGTAAGCTCTTCGTGCACAGTCGTGGTTAAAGTACCCCACGCATGGTGAAATGACGCTATTCAGAACCGACGCTGGGGCAAATGTGGTGCACCATGGGCCATAAATGATCAGAGTGAATGCTGGCTCTGGAGATGAGCACTGGTGAACACACGTGCAACTGTTGATCAGGTGATTACCTAGATAAACCAAGGGGCTACCAACAGTGTCTCCTGAAGGACCATTCAGCAAACATTGCTGCATATTGTCCTCCGCAGCAGGTGCTTGGTTCATGCACCCATGCGTACTGCTGTCCATTGGTGACAAAGGTTGGAATTTACATGCCAATACCGCAAGTGGACGTGCACTGAGTGGCGACAGGTCGCTTTTTCAGGTGAATAACGTTTTATGTTCCATCGGACAGATGGCCATTGGCGTGTACCGCGTGTAACGTCTGTGAGCAAACACTGAGTTTGGAGCAGGGAGCATTATGGTCTAGGAACTGTTTTCGTGGCATTCCCTGGGTGATCTCGTCATTCTGGAAGGCAGAATGGATCAACAGAAGTACGCAAATATCCTCAGGGACCATGTACCCCTACATACAGGTTGTTTTTCCTCGGCATGATGGCATCTACCAGCAGGACAACGCAACGTGTTTCACTGCTCGCAGTGTGCGTGTATGGTTTGAAGAGCACCAGAATGAGCTTTCCGTACTCTCCCGGCCACAAAATTCCCCCGATTTAAAACTAGCCGAGAATCTGTGGGACCATCTCGATCGGGTTGTTCGCGTCATGGATCCTCAAGCGAGAAAACTAGTCCAGCAGCAGCAGGCTACTGCAGTGGAGTCAGCATGACTCCACATTCCCGTTGGTATCTGCAAGAACCCCACTGACTTCTTTCTTCATGTCTTGCAGCAGTCTGACAGCAAAAGGTGGTTGTTCAGGCTTTTAACAGATGGTCACGGTCTTGCAGCAGTCTGACAGCAAAAGTTGGTTGTTCAGGCTTTTAACAGATGGTCACGTTAATGTGAGTGGGCACTATAGTGCCAAGCCCATATTCTCCCATAACTATATCTTCCATTTTTCCACCTCTGCCGTGTTGCCATACGATGATCTAATTCTCATCTCTGTTTACATACTGTACTGAATTGCATGATCAATATCTCCAAATACTTTTTCTACCTCTTCATCCTCACCTCATCTGGAGGTACAAATATCTTTGTTTTTGGAAGGGGTCCATCTTGAGCAAAACCCAATTTTATCGTTTCTTCTGTTTCCCAGACATGTTTCGGCATCACGAAAGGGCTTTTATTTTCTTTATATTGACCAAGAAAAATGTTCTTTACTACTTATACACATAATTTGAGTTTTGAAGACGGTATTTATAAAAGTGAAAAACAAATTTTTTATGTATACCTTGTTACCACATGCTATAGATTTCCTGGGTTAAGTTTTCTATTGCACTTGATTTTTTTACAGTTTGTGATCTGCAATCATATAGAACTTAATGCAGAAAAATTTACTTCGAAAATTTGTGACTGGGAATCTTCTCTGACCTCAAAGAACTACCAGACAACACCAATCCTTAAAAACACCCACGCATCCACTCACACCCCACACACACTTACAATCACACAATCTTCAACATACAATAAGTTAATGTTAGGCCTAACCATAGCATTCCCAGTCGTAAAATTTCGAAGTAAACAGCTTTTCTACATTAAGTTCTACATGGTAGTAGATGACAAATTGCCTGCCTATCTCAATGGCAAGTGGATGGCCCGTACTTCTGGCCGCTTCTCTGCCCTCTTTAACAAGGCTGATGGCAGAACGATTGTGACTGCTTCTTTCGGGACCATCAGTCCCCTATGCTCTGCATAATTTTAGTTTTACGGGATCATTAATGAGCGGATTCAGCTGAATATGGCATATCTGAAGAATCTTATCGACTCTCCTCCTCTCCAAATTGAGGTTGTTATCAAGAGAGGCTGGTATTACGTGACACCTCCTAAGAGTCACTAATTCTCTCTCCAGTGTGCTTACATTTAACTAACAAGGTGAGAGTTTTCTGGCCTTCTCTTACATTTAACTTGGAATAATGAAAAATGGTCATTAAACATGAATTTCGAATGTACACGTAATAACAATAATAATACACTCTAAGACACCATGAAGGAATTTTCCAAACAGCACCGAAATCTGCAGGTGTTGTGTACATGTACAGACAAACAAATGATTACAATTTCAAATTAAATGGATGATTCTTTCAAGAGAAAGAGGTTCACAAATTGAGCAAGTCAGTAACGCGGTGGTCCACCTCTGGCACTTATGCAAGCAGTTATACTGCTTGGCATTGATTGACAGTCGTTGGATGTCCTCCTTAGGAAGATCGTGCCAAATTCTGTCCAACTGGCGCATTAGATCATCAGTATAACAAGTTGGTTGGAGGGCTTTGCCCATAATGTTTCAAACGTTCTCAACTGTTCAACTTGCTGGCCAAGGTATGGTTTTGCAAGCTTATAGAAAGGCAACAGAAACTCTCGCCACGTGCAGTTGGGCATTATCTTGCTGAAATGTAAGCTCTGGATGGCTTTCCATGAAGAGCAACAAAACGGGGCGTAAAATGTTGTCGATGTACTGCTGCGCTATAAGGGTGTCACAGATGATAACTAAAGGGGTCCTGCTATGAAGGACATCACTACTGGTTGTCGGGTTATATAGAAGTTGAAAATACTAGACAGGTGGGGGGCTGACCTTAGATTCCCCCCCCCCCCCCCCACCTTTGACAGGCACATACGTTTCGCAATTGGGCACAAGGGGAGGTGGGGAAGGTAAATTCCAAGAAAGAGCAGTTTACTGATATTGCGATTTCAGGAATGCTGACTTCAGCATTTTCCAGGAGTGATGGCGCTGTGTCAGCAGTTTTTTGCCAGAACTCTCACTGTCCTCTTACTTACGTTGTCTGTTTTCTTTTCCAGAAATCCAGTCCGCGATGAGGGCCTACATGGATCAGATGTCCAACTCCTGGCTAGAATATGTGCAGCTGCTGTCACATGGCGTGACACACGCCACACAACTGTTTATTCCCCTCGCGTTTGAATACATGGTAAGTGGTGCTTTCTTCCCCCTTTTGAGCTGTGTTAAATGTACGAAGGGGGCGGGAATGTGACACAGACAGCCAGTGTCAGAGGTTAGTTCTTCAGTCTGAAACCGCGCTGCTGCTACGGTCGCAGGTTCGAATCCTGCCTCGGACATGGATGTGTGTGATGTCCTTAGGTTATGAAACTTTCTGGCAGATTAAAACTATGTGCCCGACCGAGACTCAAACTCGGGACCTTTGCCTTTCACGGGCAAGTGCTCTACCATCTGAGCTACCGAAGCACGACTCACGCCCGGTACTCACAGCTTTACTTCTGCCAGTACCTCGTCTCCTACCTTCCAAACTTTACAGAAGCTCTCCTGGAGACGAGGTACTGGCAGAAGTAAAGCTGTGAGTACCGGGCGTGAGTCGTGCTTCTGTAGCTCAGATAGTAGAGCACTTGCCCGCGAAAGGCAAAGGTCCCGAGTTCGAGTCTCGGTCGGGCACACAGTTTTAATTTGCCAGGAAGTTTCATATCAGCGCACACTCCGCTGCAGAGTGAAAATCTCATTCTGGAAACATCCTTAGGTTAGTTAGGTTTAAGTAGTTCTAAGTTCTATGGGACTGATGACCACAGATGTTGAGTCCCATAGTGCTGAGAGCCATTTGAACCATTTTTTAATTCTGTGCAAGTGTTCTGATGCACCTGCATGTCATGTGGGGCTATTACACAAGGTGAGCAAAGTCGGAACAGACAAGGATGGGGAAGAAATTCTTCCAATCTCTTGTTTTCAATTTCTCAGAACTTCTTAAATAGATTTGGAAAACCTCATACCAGATCTTGCTGTACAAGCCTAAGCTCGTTGGTTACAAATTGAGAGGAGATAGGTCTCCATTCCAATAACTGCCATTTGCTAATTCAGAATCTGTTGCTCCCAAGGGGTGTAAGAGAGAAGGGGGGTGGAAGGAGGTAGTACAACGTTACATAGCCAGTGATTACAGTATTTAATAAAGTATCAGACAGATTTTTGTGAACTGTATAGCCAACCCTGGGGGTCGTGTGGGACAGTGTCAGGAGGTGGGGTAGCCAGGGTTGAGACAATATGGCAGGCCAATGAGACCCCGGAATGAGCGACTGCCAGAATTAACACTTTTCTTTTAACTTATGCATTATTTCTGTGGCGTGGTAGATACGCTATCACGCCCTTGACCCACAGGAGTGTGTCGGTAGTCAGTTAGCCAGCTGGCTGCAACATGTGCTTTGTTGAAATCTGCACTCGTTGCTTGGCCCATGGCTATTTTGAGTGAGCCACAACACTGAAATCAGCGGCGTGTACTGGAAACTTGCAGAAGTAGCTCCTCTTTGCTGAAATACCACACTCAAATAGCCTTGGCGAGTAGCAAGAGGGGTGCCTAGTGCATTGTCGGTAGGCAGCTGCTGTGCTTGGGGTGTAACATGTTGCATCTAGGGAGAAGTCCGGCTGCTGCTGGAGTGAGCCAGCAGGGCAGCTAAACTGTGGCACAGAGTGTAATGGGCGCTCATAGTGTAGGCAATAGCTACTCCAGCATGAACTCAAACACAGGACTGAAGCTTGTGACTTTATGTTGTCTCCTCGCCTGTCATAACCACTGCAGCCTGATGGTACTGTTAACTGTGAATCGGTCTGCTACAAAATCAACAGGTGTTTATACCAGGTGCAGTACAGCTACTGTGCCAATGCACCACTTCTTTAAATAGAATGGGAATGACAGAAGAGAGGGATGAGAATACTCACTTCGCATAAGCGACAGGTACTGCATATTTGCTATGTAATGACATTACAATACATCTATATCTACATCCATACTCCACAAGCCTCCTGACGGTGTGTGGCGGAGGGTACCTCTAGTACCTCTATCGGTTCTCCCTTCTATTCCAGTCTCGTATTGTTTGCGGAAAGAAAGATTGTCGGTATGCCTCTGTGTGGGTTCTAATCTCTCTGATTTTATCCTCATGGTCTCTTCGCGAGATATACGTAGGAGGGAGCAATATACTGCTTGAGTCCTCGGTGAAGGTATGTTCTCGAAACTTCAACAAAAGCCCGTACCACGCTACTCTTGCAGAGTCTTCCACTGGAGTTTATCTATCATCTACGTAACGCTTTCGCGATTACCAAATGATCCTGTAACAAAGCGCGCTGCTCTCCGTTGGATCTTTTCTATCTCTTCTATCAACCCTATCTGGTAGCGATCCCACACCGGTGAGCAGTATTCAAGCAGTGGGCGAACAAGTGTACTCTAACCTACTTCCTTTGTTTTCGGACTGCATTTCCTAAGGATTCTTCCAATGAATATCAGTCTGGCATCTGCTTTACCGACGATTAATTTTATATGGTCATTCCATTTTAAATCACTCCTAATACGTACTCCCAGATAATTTATGGAATTAACTGCTTCCAGTTGCTGACCTGCTATTTTGTAGCTAAATGATAAAGGATCTTTCTTTCTATGTATTCGCAGCACATTACACTTGTCTACATTGAGATTCAATTGCCATTCCCTGCACCTTGCGTCAATTCGTTGCAGATCCTCTTGCATTTCAGTACAATTTTCCATTGTTACAACCTCTCGATATACTACAGAATCATCCGCAAAAAGCCTCAGTGGACTTCCAATGTTATCCACAAGGTCATTTATATATATTGTGAATAGCAACGGTCCTACGACACTCCCCTGCGGCACACCTGAAATCACTCTTACTTCGGTAGTCTTCTCTCCACTGAGAATGACATGCTGCGTTCTGTTATCTAGGAACTCTTCAATTCAATCACACAATTAGTCTAATAGTCCACCTGCTCTTACTTTGTTCATTAAACGACTGTGGGGAACTGTATCAAACGCCTTGCGGAAGTCAATAAACACGGTATCTACCTGGGAACCCGTGTCTATGGCCCTATGAGTCTCGTGGAGGAATAGCGCGAGCTGGGTTTCACACGATCGTCTTTTTCGAAACCCATGCTGATTCCTACAGAGTAGATTTCTAGTCTCCAGAAAAGTCATTATACTCGAACATAATACGTGTTCCATAATTCTGCAACTGATCGACGTTAGAGATATAGGTCTATAGTGCTGCACATCTGTTCGACGTCCCTTCTTGAAAACTGGGAGGACCTGTGCCCTTTTCCAATCTTTTGGAACGCTACGCTGTTCTAGAGACCTGCGGTACACCGCTGCAAGAAGGGGGGCAAGTTCCTTCGCGTACTCTATGTTCTGGTCATATGCTCGGCAACACCACCAAAACTCCAATAGTGGAGACGTTGCCTTGTGTGTGTCGCGCAATACTGCTGTGCTGGCAAGTTATGATGAGTGAGGCACGCCAGTCTCACAGTATCCTCACAAGCTTGTTGTAACTCAAATGTTGACACATTGTGTACTCCGGCCGCCGGTGGCTAATGCAGAGTTCCATCACACCTTCTCACAAATTTTACTCTTGACCTGGCAACAGTGCTACATTACAGCCCTCCATGAAGAAAACCCAGTCCCACTAGTCTTGCTTGGGATCGGTTGCCCACTTTATGTCGCATATAATTTCCCCATTCAAAACATCCGGTGGTACAATTTCCAAAGTTCGGAGTGTGCATTTCGTTTCACCCCTTACATGCTAACTGCCTCATTATGCTATTTAATTGCTTACATCTATCCCACTTAATACCATATTCAGTTGCACACTCTAGGAGTCGTATGTACTGTGATCTGCATTACCAGTGGACTGGTCTGCAGGGCAGCTCTCTGCCTCAAATAGATGAAGGCTATGCAAAGTAGAGTTTGTCACTATGGGCTAAGTATCGCGATACTCAAGGTAAAGTTACTCGTCATTGCCGTTCCCAGTACTGTTTAACATGTTGCATTAACTGCTCCATAGAGATTCGTCGTTGCTGTGCAGCTGTTCATTGGTTTAGAGAAAGGACCAGGTGTGACTTCCACCCACGGATCAGAAAGGTTAGGATGTGTTTGGAAAGTATTTCCAGTGGCTCGTCCAACCCGTAGAGCTAGTCATGCCTGCACGGTAAGCCGTGCGCTCTAACGCACTGCTTTAAGGGCGGGAAGGCGTGCCGGTCCCCGCCACGAATCCGCCTGGCGGATTAGTGTCGAGGTCCGGTTTGCCGGCCAGCCTGTGGATGGTTTTTAAGGCGGTTTTCCATCTGCCTCGGCGATTGCGGGCTGGTTCCCTTATTCCGCGTCAGTTACACTATGTCGGCCGTCCGGCCATCCTGATTTAGGTTTTCCGTGATTTCCCTAGATCGCTCCAGGCAAACGCCGGGATGGTTCCTTTGAAAGGGCACGGCCGACATCCTTCCCCATCCTGCCCTAATCCGATGAGACCGATGACCTCGCTGTCTGGTCTCCTCCCCCAAACAACCCCCCCGCTATGTCGGCGATTGCTGCGTAAGCACTGTCGCCACGTACGTGTGCACCATAATTACACTGCCACGCAAACATTGGGGTTACACACGTCTTGTGTGAGAGAAGCAGGACTGCATTGGATTTATTCTGTGTATGATAGTGTGGTAATGATAGAGAGTACCTACACTCCTGGAAATTGAAATAAGAACACCGTGAATTCATTGTCCCAGGAAGGGGAAACTTTATTGACACATTCCTGGGGTCAGATACAGCACATGATCACACTGACAGAACCACAGGCACATAGACACAGGCAACAGAGCATGCACAATGTCGGCACTAGTACAGTGTATATCCACCTTTCGCAGCAATGCAAGCTGCTATTCTCCCATGGAGACGATCGTAGAGATGCTGGATGTATTCCTGTGGAACGGCTTGCCATGCCATTTCCACCTGGCGCCTCAGTTGGAACAGCGTTCGTGCTGGACGTGCAGACCGCGTGAGACGACGCTTCATCCAGTCCCAAACATGCTCAATGGGGGACAGATCCGGAGATCTTGCTGGCCAGGGTAGTTGACTTACACCTTCTAGAGCACGTTGGGTGGCACGGGATACATGCGGACGTGCATTGTCCTGTTGGAACAGCAAGTTCCCTTGCCGGTCTAGGAATGGTAGAACGATGGGTTCGATGACGGTTTGGATGTACCGTGCACTATTCAGTGTCCCCTCGACGATCACCAGTGGTGTACGGCCAGTGTAGGAGATCGCTCCCCAAACCATGATGCCGGGTGTTGGCCCTGTGTGCCTCGGTCGTATGCAGTCCTGATTGTGGCGCTCACCTGCACGGCGCCAAACACGCATACGACCATCATTGGCACCAAGGCAGAAGCGACTCTCATCGCTGAAGACGACACGTCTCCATTCGTCCCTCCATTCACGCCTGTCGCGACACCACTGGAGGCGGGCTGCACGATGTTGGGGCGTGAGCGGAAGACGGCCTAACGGTGTGCGGGACCGTAGCTCAGCTTCATGGAGACGGTTGCGAATGGTCCTCGCCGATACCCCAGGAGCAACAGTGTCCCTAATTTGCTGGGAAGTGGCGGTGCGGTCCCCTACGGCACTGCGTAGGATCCTACGGTCTTGGCGTGCATCCGTGCGTCGCTGCGGTCCGGTCCCAGGTCGACGGGCACGTGCACCTTCCGCCGACCACTGGCGACAACATCGATGTACTGTGGAGACCTCACGCCCCACGTGTTGAGCAATTCGGCGGTACGTCCACCCGGCCTCCCGCATGCCCACTATACGCCCTCGCTCAAAGTCTGTCAACTGCACATACGGTTCACGTCCACGCTGTCGCGGCATGCTACCAGTGTTAAAGACTGCGATGGAGCTCCGTATGCCACGGCAAACTGGCTGACACTGACGGCGGCGGTGCACAAATGCTGCGCAGCTAGCGCCATTCGACGGCCAACACCGCGGTTCCTGGTGTGTCCGCTGTGCCGTGCGTGTGATCATTGCTTGTACAGCCCTCTCGCAGTGTCCGGAGCAAGTATGGTGGGTCTGACACACCGGTGTCAATGTGTTCTTTTTTCCATTTCCAGGAGTGTATTAGCGAGAAAGGTTCATGCGGACGAGACCGTTGGAACTGAAAGACAGTGGCTTGTTGTTTAACGGGACAGCATGCTTCATAACAGGGCCAACTGTAGCCATGATGACTAGAGTTGTATTGTGTTTTATTGTATGGAACTCCGGACCTAGAAACGACGGAGAGGCTTCAGCCCGCTGTAGCCCCACAACAGGCTACAGCAGTCCACTCAACCCACCGCCGCCCCACACTGAACCCAGGGTTATTGTGCAGCTAGGCCCCAGTGGACGCATTCGGGAACGACAAAAAGTAGTTTTGACGAACTGTTGGGAATAATTGTACCACGAATAACATATAATGATATGACGTGGAGAGAGTTCATACCGCCAGAAGAATGTTAGTCAGTAACTTTAAGCTAAGTAAAAAAAAGCGTAATAAATTATTCTTTATTCATTTATCGACATTATGTAGCGTGATATATAATAAGTTAATATACTAGCAACCTATTTAATTTAATAATGTGCAGTTTTACTGATACACATTAGTAACTATTAAGTTACGTTACTGGTTTGACAGATTAAATATATCGCTCCCACTTGTGGAAGACAGAGCACAAGGCTGACCGAAAAGTCATTGCAAAACTTTGCAGTGATCTAGTATTTTGTGAATGCAGATTTTTAACAACAGTTTGATCTTGTATGTAATAATTCTGACCGGGATCTAGTTCACGATGATTCTGGATATGCTGGTTGTGGCTGAAGATTGAAGTATCTAGCACTACACATTATGTTTAAAATTTCATCTTTAGCGTGATGTTTTTTATCTTCATTTAAGTTTCCTAACATGGGAACCAACATCAATACGAATTTTTTATCTTCATTGCTTTAATAGGTCTGTTTCGCTTATAATATATTCAATCATAATGTTTCATACTAGGCTTTACCGAGCGAGGCTGTGCAGTAATTAGCACACTGGACTCGCATTCGGGAGGACGACTGTTGAAACCTGCGTCCGGCTATCCTGATTTAGGTTTCCCGTGATTTCCCTAAATCACTTCAGGCAAATGCCGGGATGGTTCCTTTGAATAGGCAGGGCCGACTTCCTTTCCTTATCCTGCTGGACCGATGACCTCTCTGTTTGCCCCCCCCCCCCCCCCCACTTCCCCCGTCCCCCAACCAACGAACCCCTTGGCTTTTTTTATTGCTGAGGCGTGGCCTGTTCGTCAACAGAATTGATATGGGCAGATTTATCCCTATCGGTGAAATTTTCTTGAGAATGCTGTTGCTCTTCTTCATTTTCTCTGCGGGAAACGTACCTTCTCTGCCCTTTACAAAGGGCACCAAAAAAAGTTCATAAAAATGAATATAGTTGCTTCTTTTTTTTTTGCTCTCTGCCCTGATGCTGTTTTCCGTTGACCTGCCACCTCTCTTAGAAAACAGTCCTTTAAATTTTTCCACTTTTCCTGAACCTCTGCCTCTGAAACAATAATAAAACATTAACTGTAATGCATGGGCGCTATGCAGAAACTTAATTAGTATTTAAACTGTTTGATTTTGTAAGTTGATTTGCGGCATTATTTTCAGGTATCTGACGAACGGAAGCCTTTTTAGTGCATTGCACTTCGAATACTTTTTAGGCGCCAGTATTATTGGAAGCATTGTAAAAGATGCTTGTGCACAACTTTGAAATGTCTACAACACTTTATATGTCAGCCAAAACCGAAAAGGACTGGAAAGAGATTGCAAAACAATTTTACCTTCGGATAAATTTCCCTAACAGCATTGGTGCAATTGACGGCAAACCCATCAGAATGCAGAAGACGTTTACCTCTGGATCTCTGCTTTTCAATTGCGAAAACTTTTTTTCAATTCATTGCTCGCTATAATTGACGCTAACTACTGCTTCACAGCAATTGACTAGGGTCTTACGGTGCTAACACTGATTCAAACATTTTGAAAAATTCAACACTTGGTGAGAAGCTAAATACAGGTAATTTAAATAGCTCACAAGCACACACTCTGTCTTATGAACAAACTGGATGGCCAATGCCTTTGGTGCACTATTGGCATTTTGGCCAGTAAATGGCGCATCTTTCACCGGCCATTGGATGTTCAAACAAAGCGAGCAGACCACATTGTAAAAGCATGCTGCGCATTGTACAACTTTGTCAGGAGAAAAGATCGAATACTCGCTGAAGATTAATATTATGAGTGTCCCGTAGATGGAATACCTCGACTCGGTTTATGAGCCAATTTTGCAGGTACTGAAGTGAGTGACTGCTTTCCAAATTACTTCATTTCACCCTAAGGCTCAATCTCTTGGCAATACGGCAGCATCTAGCCAGTGGTTGGTGCAGGATTTCTTTACTTAATTAACAAATGTAAAATGACAATGTTCTTAGGAGAAACATACGAATTATCGTAACTATATGTTTTTCTTAATTTTGGGTTGCATTACATTTTTTATAATAACAGGCTTGTTTAGTTATTTAAACTTAGCTTTAGTTTTCTTGTCATTTGTTGCCAATTCATTCCAGCCATTCCAGTTTTGAGTCACTTGCGAACAAACTTCAGCCCAAGGTTTTTTCTTGGAATTACGATCGCTGTATTCCTTTAATTTTTTGTTGTAAACAGCTGATCTCTTTTCAGTTTCTTTAATGAGTAACTCCATACTAGTCACTGTTAAATACCTGCAACACATCCAGTAGATCCGTCTTCAGATGCTTTAACAAAGCATCAAAAAGGGGAAAAACGGGGAAAGAAGACGAACAGAACAGCACAAACAGACATCAGAATTGCGACTAAACTCTCGCAAGTGGGTGCCTGCATCCCTCATGTCATGCCTGCTCACGAGATCCATTCATCGGTGCGACATTCGCGTAGAGCGAAAATAGGCAGATGCACTTCCGAAATGTACTCACAAAAGAAGATGAAGTAAATATCCCAAAATTAGAATCAAGGACAGCTGCCAATATTAGTAACGTAGAAGTAGATATCCTCGGAGTAGTGAAGAAGCTTAAATCAATTAATAAAAGCAAATCTTCTGGTACAGACGGTATACCAATTAAGTTCCTTTCAGTGTATGATGATGTAATAGCCCCATACTTAACATTCATATACAACGTTTCGGTCGACGAAAAAGACGAAAGATCCGTACCCAAAAACGGGAAAATTGTACAGGTCACACCAATATTCAAGAAAAGTTGTAGGAGAAATACACTAAATTACAGGCCCATATCATTAACGTCGATGTGCAGCAGTATTTTGGAACATATGTTGTGTTTGAACATTATGAATTACCTCGAAGAAAACGCTCTACTGACACACAGTCAACACGGATTTAGAAAACGTCGTTATTGTGAAATACAGCTAGCTCTTAATTCGCATGAAGTGTTGGGTGCTGTTGACAAGGGATCTCAAATTGATTACGTATTTCTAGATTTCCGGAAGGCTTTTGACACTGTACCACACAAGCGGCTTGTAGTGAAACTGCATGCTTATGGAATATTGCCTCGGTTATGTGACTGGATTCGCGATTTCCTATCAGAGAGGTCACAGTTCGATGTAATTGACGTAAAGTCATTGAGTAAAACAGAAGTGCTTTCTGGCGATCCCCAAGGTAGTGTTACAGGCCCTTTGCTGTTCCTTATCTATATAAACGATCTGGGAGACAATCTGCGCAGCCGTCTTAGGTTGTTTGCAGATGACGCTGTCGTCTTTCTTTAATTTTCACGCCTGTTCCACCCGCAAAAAGAATTGAGGGAAGAATGACTCTCAATATCCCTCCACACGAGCCATAATTTCTCTTATTTAGTGTTCGCAGTCCTTACGCGACGTGTAGGTTGGTAGCAGCAGAATCATTCAGCAGTCAGTCGCAAATATCAGTTCTCTAAACTTTCCCGATAGTGTTTCCCGAAAAGAACATCGTCTTCCCTACAGGGATTCCCACTTGAGTTGACAAGCAAATCCGTAATACACACGTGTTGATCGAACCTACCAGTACCAAATGCGCCAAGAAAACTGGTATAGGCACGCGTATTCAGTTACAGAGATATGTGCCGGCCGCTGTGGCCGAGAAGTTTTAGGATCTCCAGTTCGGAACCGTGCTGCTGCTACTGTCACAGGTTCGAATCCTGCCTCGGGCATGGATGTGTGTGATGTCCTTAGGTTAGTTAGGTTTAAGTAGTTCTAAGTCTATGGGACTAATGACCTCAGATGTTAAGTCCCATAGTGCTGAGAGCCATTTGAACCATTTTGAGAGATATGTAAACAGGCAAAATACGACGCTACGCTCGGCAACGCCTATCTAAGACAACAAGTATCTGGCGCACTTGTTAGATCGTTTACTGCTGCTACAATGGCTGGGTATCAAGATTTAAGTGAGTTTGAACGTGGAGTTTTAGTCGGCGTTCGAGCGATGGGACACAGCATCTCCGAGGTAGCGATGAAGTGGGCATTTTCCCGTACGACCATTTCACGATTGTAGCGTGAATATCAGGAATCTGGCAAAACATCAAATCTCCGACACCATACAAATTCACAATCTTTTCGCAGTTCAGTCACCCCACTTTTCCCGGATGATGATGATGAAACGATGAGGACAACACAAACACCCAGTCTCCGGACGTAAAAAATTCCCATCCCCTCCGGGAATCGAGCCCGGGACCCCATGATTCAGAGACAGCAACGCTAGCCACTTGTTTGTTTGTTTCGCTGATGTCATTTTGTTCGTTCGATATGTTCGGGGCGGACGTCCTATGACACCTGTTAAAGTTCATCGTTGATCCGTGAGCTAAGTTTTTATTACTGAGGGCAGCTAACCCTCTGACCGAACACGCTGAGCTACCGTACCGGCCCCACTAGAGCACGAGATGTGGACTTAGGTCCTCGTGTAGGAGATGAAGTAACATCATTAACTACTTTAGAAACCTTAACATTTCCACATTCTCGGTGCTCCATTTGACTGGCATAGAGAAATTCTGTGGCTCCAAAATATTTTCTCAATAGCTGTGTGTTACGTCTCTTCCTACGTTCGCTTAACTCAACGAACGACTTTGATGGCCTGCCAATTCGAGTTTTAGAGCATAGAATTTTAATTGTATTTTGCAGCCAGTTATGGTTTCTTTTATTAAGAAAGTATTTTCGAGTTTGTGTGACGCAAGCCATCTTTTCTTTAAACGTGGCTTTATATTAAACTGTTTATGCTTAAAACCTTGCTTTTCTTCATCAAGGAAGGTAGGAACTGATAATACATTTTTTTTTCATAGAGACCAATCTTTTTACAAACTCTTTTTCAGAATATCTCTTCATAAGGTAAAAGAGGCCTTTTCTTGTTATAAATTTGACTTTCGAAGGGCCCAGGATAAAAAGAACATGCTTTAAGACTTCATTTCGGAGATTACTTTTTTGTAGGTGACAACAAATTAATGTAAAAACAATAGTATAAAATCGAACTGCGGAATTTAGCTGCTATTTTTTAAATTTCCAGCAGAGGAAAGATTTTTCCATCACACTGTATTAACAAATACGCAAGGAAACACCATGAAGTACAACAAAAAAAGATTACTGATAAAAGTGGTAAATAATATGAGCGAGAATAATTATAAATGAATCCATAGGCTTTTCACTACACTCCAAGTAAAAATACACTTTAACACATTCAGAAACGCAGAATGATTTCAAGTCAATACAGAAGCTTCAGACGTATTGCAAGCGAGACGTAAATACAGACTAGCCATACTGCGTATCAGTGCACAATACGCAAATAACACACTGTCTCAGGAGCGCCCCTTCCATTAGACTACCGCGGGAAGTTATGCATTCTGGGAATCAATTGCATTTGGATAGTGGACTTTTGCCTTACGTGCGCCTTTCAGGACAAAGTAATGGTTGCCCCCTGATGTGTATAAAGAAATGATTGCGCAGTATTCTCTTTGTAAACAACGAAAGAATTTGGAGATATCTTCTCTGCTTTTGCTTCTCTGTTACCCTCAGATCGAATAACTGGGATAGAGTTATTTTTCCCTGTCTGAAACTCGCAAGATCCATAAATATTGTGTGCTAAATTCTTTCAAATCATCAATAATTGAGTGATTGTCAGTAATAGACAATATCGTTATAAGAACAAACGAAAATTTTCAATAAAAGCGAGCAGCGAAACCACAATGATACAAAGTTTTGAATCAAATTGACATTTAATTTGTGCACAACCAATTCAGATAATTTTTCTGACGTGGAGCGGTTGTTGTCAATCATTACATATGTAAATGGTCGCCGGCCGCTGTGGCCGAGCGGTTCTAGGCGCTTCAGTCCGGAACCGCGCTGCTGCTGCGGTCGCAGGTTCGAATCCTGCCTCGGGCATGCATCTATGTGATGTTCTTAGGTTAGTTAGGTTTAAGTAGTTCTAAGTCTAGATGACTGATGACCTCAGATGTTAAGAGCTATTTGAACCATTTTTGTAAACGGACACAGCACGTTCCTCACAGTATTGGTAACGAGTAAGATTTCGACACGAGACCCAACGATCACACGATTCTCTTTTCGAAAATCGTTCAAAAGTTTGAATAAAATCTTCTTGGGCTCCTAGCTTCGTCAGGTGGTTATACACGTAGGAGGCTGATGCTGCTGTCAACCCTAGAATATTTTATTCAGACATTTGCACGAGAGCACGTATTCAGACATTCAAACGTTTTTGCTGAAACTACCTAGAAATATCTAGAGCTCTCTTGTCTGATGTTGTAGGTTAAGAATTTTGTGTGTTGGACAAGACATCGCTAGGCACTTACTTTGCACTAATGTTGTAGAGGGTGTACAAAATTGAATGAGTAGTTAAATATACTTCTAAGGAACCTTGTAACAAACCATGGCTTACTAAGGGTATAAAAATATCTTGTAACCGGAAAAGGGAAATGTATATGACAGCAAGAAAGAGTAGTGACCCAGAAACTATCAAACATTATAAAAACTGCTGTGTTATATTAAGAAAAGTTATTAAAAAATCCAGAAGTATGTGTATCATGTCTGAAATCAGCAACTCTGATAATAAAATTAAAACAATTTGGAATATTATTAAAAGAGAAACAGGTCAACCAAGAGCACAGGAAGACAGTATTACCATCAAATTGAATGAAAACTTTACGAACAAAAAGTCAGAAATTGAAAATATTTTTAATAATCATTTTCTAAATGTTGTGGATATAGTAGGATCCAGGTGTTCTTTAGAAGATGCTAGGCTGTTAATGGAAGAGGCCATAACTATGCAATTTGATACAATTGAAATCTCACCCACTTCTCCCTCTTAAATTAGGAAAATAATAAACTTGCTTAAAAGCAAAAACTCACATGGAATTGATGGCATTTCCAGCAAAATACTGAAAACTTGTTCTCAACAGATAAGTAAGATTCTCAGCCACCTGTGTAATAGCTCTCTGGAACAGGGCATTTTTACTGATAGACTGAAATATGCTATTGTTATACCTTTGCATAAAAAGGGGGATAGATCTGATGTCAACAATTACCGTCCAATCTCCCTTCTAACAGCTTTATCCAAAATTTTTGAGAAAGTAATGTATTCAAGAGTAGCTTCACATATCTGTAACAATCAAGTACTAACAAAATGTCAGTTTGGTTTCCAGAAAGGTTTTTCAACAGAAAATGCCATATATGCTTTCACCAATCAAATTTTGAATGATCTGAATAACCGAAAACCACCCATTGGGATTTTTTGTGATCTCTCAAAGGCTTTTGATTGTGTAAATCATGAAATTCTGCTAGACAAGCTCAAGTATTGTGGCATGAGTGGGACAGTGCACAAATGGTTTAATTCGTACCTAACTGGAAGAGTGCAGAAAGTTGAAATAAGTAGTTCTCATAATATGCAAAGATCAGCACATTCCTCAAACTGGGGAACTATCAAGAATGGGGTTCCACAAGGGTCAGTCTTGGGTCCTTTGTTGTTCTTAATATATATTAATGACTTGCCATTCTATATTCATGAAGAGGCAAAGTTAGTTCTCTTTGCTGATGATACAAGTATAGTAATCACACCTGACAAACAAGAATTAACTGATGAAATTGTCAATAGTGTCTTTCATAAAATTACTAAGTGGTTCCTTGTAAACGGGCTCTCACTGAATTTTGATAAGACACAGTATATACAGTTCCGTACAGTGAATGGTATGATGCCATTAATAAATATAGACCTTAATCAGAAGCATATAGGTAAGGTAGAATATTCCAAATTTTTAGGTGTGGCCATTGATGAGAGATTAAATTGGAAGAAACACATTGATGATCTGCTGTAACGTTTGAGTTCAGCTACTTATGCAATAAGGGTCATTGCAAATTTTGGTGATAAACATCTTAGTAAATTAGCTTACTACGCCTATTTTCACTCGTTGCTCTCATATGGCATCATATTTTGGGGTAATTCATCACTGAGGAATAAAGTATTTATTGCACAAAAGCGTGTAATCAGAATAATAGCTGGAGTCCACCCAAGATCATCCTGCAGACATTTATTTAAGGATCTAGGGATATTCACAGTAGCTTCTCAGTATATATACTCTCTTATGAAATTTGTTATTAACAACTAAACCCATTTCAAAAGTAATAGCAGTGTGCATAACTACAATACTAGGAGAAAGGATGATCTTCACTATTCAAGATTAAATCTAACTTTGGCACAGAAAGGGGTGAATTATACTGGTACTAAAGTCTTTGGTCACTTACCAAATAGTATCAAAAGTCTGACAGATAACCAACAAGTATTTAAGAAGAAATTAAAAGAATTTCTGAATGACAACTCCTTCTACTCCATAGAGGAATTTTTAGATATAAATTAAAAAAAAACAAAAAATAAAAATAAAAAACACAAAAAATGAAAAATTTGTTATATTAACTTAAGTATGTTGTTAAATTAACTTAATTATGTCATGTATTGGAAAATTTGACACGCTCCACATCATAACGAAATATCGTATTCATGATCCATGGAACTTGTATTAATCTAATCTAATCTAATCTAATGCGCTGAAACTAATCTAATTGTTATGTAATAGCAGGACCTATAAGTGTAAGTTAAGACTGGCTGCTGTCTGTGAATATTATGCGGATAATTTGATCTATTTTCTGTGTCTCTCAGGGTAACCACACGAATGATGAGCAACTCCGTGGATGGCTTAAGAACATGGAACGTCTGAGAGACATGCTGCACGCAAAATTAAGGGGTTGGGTACACGATATGACACTCATCGGCGAGCAGATAGCGAACTACAAGATAGAAGAAGACAAGAACAGCACTGAGAACTACATAATAAGGTATAAGCCAGTGTACATTCAAACCTTTTGGACCTCGTTATGATTCGTGAATGTTTCTTTCATTTTGTTGCACAGGCCGTATTATTTACTGTTATAAAACCTACTTAAATATTTTATTTAAGATGGACTAAAAAAAGTGACTGGTGGACAATAGTGAAGGAGATGGTTGCAGCAACTAGCCATTTAAAATGTTTTGGGACTCCGTTTAATCTTAAATTTTTGGGTTGGTCTTTTAGCTTTAAGTCCGCCCCGAGAGCTGAGTGGTTGCCGGCACGGTAGCTCTGCGTGTTCGGTCAGAGGATTTAGCTACCCTCTGTAATAAAAAACTGAGTGAACGGATCAACGAACAACCTGAACGAGTGTCATCGGACATCCGCCACGAACAAATTCAACGAACAACATAGAACAAAATGAGATTTTAAAAAAAGTAATCAGCGCGGCGGGTTGTCACTCCAAGGGGCCCGGGTTCGATTCCCGGTTGGGTCGGAGATTTTCTCCGCTCAGAGACTGGGTATTGTGTTGTCTTCATTATCATCAGTGGAAGGCAACGGGAAACCACCACAGGAATCACTTCCCAAGACGCTCATGCGGTGGATCTCTCTGACGAGGCTCCCCCATGACAAGACCTGCCGTATGGCAAAACATAAAGTTTTAAGTTTTTTGTCTATGGGCAACATACTACGCAGCAGATAAGCAGAGCAAACTACACTTGTGGGACAAAAGTCATGAGGCAGCGATATGCACATATATAGATAGCGGTAGTATCGAGTAAACAAGTTACAAAAGGACAGTGCATTGTCAGAGCTCCATCACCTGCAGTAACCTAAAGGTCCTTCGCCAACAATCATCCATCCTGACTGTAGGTGATTCATGTGAAAAGATTTCCAACGTGATTATTACCGCACGACGGGAACTAAGACTTTGAACGTGGAATGCTAGTTGAAGCTAGACGCTTGACACATTCCATTTCGCAAATCGTTAGCGAATTCAATATTCCGAGATCCACAGTGTCAAGAGTGTGCCGAGAATACTACGAGGTGCATTCAAGGTCTAAGGCCTCCGATTTTTTTTCTCCAGACTGGAAAGAGATAAAACATGCACATTGTTTTAAAATGAGGCCGCGTTCATTGTCAATACGTCCCAGAGATGGCAGCACCGTATGGCAGATGGAATATTACCACCAGCGGCGAGAATGACAACTGTTTTAAATACTTAAAATGGCGACGTTTTCATTACTTGAACAGCGTGCAATCATTCGTTTTCTGAATTTGCGTGGTGTGAAACCAATTGAAATTCATCGACAGTTGAACGAGATATGTGGTGATGGAGTTATGGATGTGTCGAAAGTGCATTCGTGGGTGCGACAGTTTAATGAAGGCAGAACATCGTGTGACAAAAAACCGAAACAATCTCGGGCTCGCACAAGCCGGTCGGACGACATGATCGAGAAAGTGGAGAGAATTGTTTTGGGGGATCGCCGAATGACTGTTGAACAGATCGCCTCCAGAGTTGGCATTTCTGTGGGTTCTGTGCACACAATCCTGCATGACGACCTGAAAATGCGAAAAGTGTCATCCAGGTGGGTGCCACGAATGCTGACGGATGACCACACGGCTGCCCGTGTGGCATGTTGCCAAGCAATGTTGACGCGCAACGACAGCATGAATGGGACTTTCTTTTCGTCGGTTGTGACAATGGATGAGACGTGGATGCCATTTTTGAATCCAGAAACAAAGCGCCAGTCAGCTCAATGGAAGCACACAGATTCACCGCCACCAAAAAAATTTCGGGTAACCGCCAGTGCCGAAAAAATGATGGTGTCCATGTTCTGGGACAGCGAGGGCGTAATCCTTACCCATTGCGTTCCAAAGGGCCCTACAGTAACAGGTGCATCCTACGAAAATGTTTTGAAGAACAAATTCCTTCCTGCACTGCAACAAAAACGTCTGGGAAGGGCTGTGCGTGTGCTGTTTCATCAAGACAACGCACCCACACATCGAGCTAACGTTACGCAACAGTCTCTTCATGATAACAACTTTGAAGTGATTCCTCATGCTCCCTACTCATCTGACCTGGTTCCTAGTGACTTTTGGCTTTTTCCAACAATGAAAGACACTCTCCGTGGCCGCACATTCACCAGCCGTGCTGCTATAGCCTCAGCGATTTTCCAGTGGTCAAAACAGACTCCTAAAGAAGCCTTCGCCGCTGCCATGGTATCATGGCGTCAGCGTTGTGAGAAATGTGTACGTCTGCAGGGCGATTACGTCGAGAAGTAACGCCAGTTTCATCGATTTCGGGTGAGTAGTTAATTAGAAAAAAAATCGGAGGCCTTAGAACTTGAATGCACCTCGTAAATACCAGGCATTATCTCTAGCCACGGACAACGCAGTGGCCGACGGCCTTCACTTAACGGCCGATAGCAGCGGTGTTTGCGTAGAGTGGACAGTGCTAAGACGCAAACAATACTGCTTGAAATAACCGCAGTAATCAATGTGGGACATACGACGAAAATATCTGCTAGGACAGTGCGGCGAAATTTGGCGTTAATGGGCTATGGCAGCAGACGACCGGCGCCAGTGCCTTTACTAACAGCACGACAACACTTGCCATGTGTTGGACACCAGACGACTGGAAAACTGTGACCCGGTCAGATGAGTCCGGATAGTAGGGTTCGAGTGTGGCGTAGACCCTACGAAGCCATTGACCCAAGTTATCAACTAGGCTATGTGCAAGCTGGTGGTGACTCCATAATAATGTGATGGTCGAGCTGTTCTAGGCACTTCAGTCCAGAACCACGCTGCTGCTGCGGTCGCAGGTTCGAATCCTGCCTCAGGCATGGATGTGTGTGATGTCCTTAGGTTAGTTAGGTTTAAGTAGTTCTAAGTCTAGCGGACAGATGACCTCAGATGTTAAGTCCCATAGCGCTTAGAGCCATTTGAACCATTTTGAATAATGTGACCTGTGTTTACATGAAATGGACTGGGTCCTCTGGTCCAACTGAACCGATCATTGACTGGAAATGGTCCGATATGCATCCCATCGAACATTCATGGGACATAATCGAGAGGTCATTTTGTTCACAAAGTCTTGCACCGGCAACACTTTCTCAATTATGGTCGGCTAGAGAGGCAGGGTATCTCAGTATTTTTTTCAGGTGACTTCCAACGACTTGTTGAGTCTATGCTACGTCAAGCTGCTGCACTACACTGGGCAAAAGGACGTCCGACATGATATTATGAGATATCCCATGACTTGTCATCTCAGTGTATTTCATTGAAGCGTGTTCCTACTTTGTCTAGAAATAATTCCGTTGCTGCCATATACTACCTAAGTTTTCATATTTTGTTAAACGATTACAATGTGCGAAACTCTGTAGTAACTGAAACGAAAACTGAATGTGTCGTGACCATATACGGGACAAAACAAATTAGTGACCTCCAGGAAAAGTCACGTTAATACCGTGTAATGCAGCCTCTAGCATAGATAATGGAATTGTTTCGGCAAGAAATGGAGTCCTAAGGTCACGTACTTAGCCTTTTTTCGTTTATTGAAATGAACAATTTCAATAAATGAAAAAAGGATAAGCAGCGATGAGGACTGAATAAATAATGGGTTGATGTCGGGAGAGGTTGGATGGAGGGGGTGGGCATTGGATATGGCTTTACAATTTGTGCTGGAAGTGGTGTGTCTAAATATATTCAGGGCATAAAGCGTAAACGACGGAGGCTGGGAGCGACAGGGGCAGCGGGTGTGTATCTCCACTGGTGGACATGTAGGGCCGTGGAGTGGTATGTCAGGATTGTTGGGGATGGTGAGTGTGTCTTGCATGTAGGAGGCGGTAAGTTTTTCTTGATTTAAATTATCAGAAAGGGGTTATTTGTTGAGAGGGAGCGAGTAGTATGTGGAGGATTGTGGCTGATAAGTTGGTGGGAAGCTTTCCAGTTCTTGCTGGAAAAAAAAAAAAATGTGGTAAGATCTTATGGGACCAAACTGCTGAGGTCATCGGTCCCTAAGCTTACACACTACTTAATCTAACTTTAACTTACGCGAAGGACAACACACACACCCATGCCCGAGGGAGGACTCAAACCTCCGAAGGGAGGAGCCGTGCGACCCGTGACAAGACGCCTTAGACCACGCGGCTACCCCGCACGGCGTACTTGCTGGTGTTTATGGGTAGTGTCGTATTGAGTTTAGAGCATGTTTGTCGCCAGTGCAAGCTTCTTTCTACTTTAAGGAGATTCGCGTCAAATCTCTGTAACTACTGATGTCGTATTAGTCTCCCACTCATGAGTGTGGAAGAACTAGTGGAAGTGATTACGAGATTTTCAAGAGCTCGTGGAGTGAGAAGTCAGTTAGTTGGTTAGATGGCACTAGTGTGTGTGTGTGTGTGTGTGTGTGTGTGTGTGTGTGTGTGGGTGGGTGGGTGGGTGGGTGGGTGTGTTGGCAGTTTCTATCAAGCTATGTTATTGGAGACACCTTCGTGGTGTGGAGGATAAGAAGGTGGCTTTCGATTTGGGTGTAGATAAGCTCCCAGGAGGCTTCCCAGATTTTGTTGTGGTGTTCTTCGATTAATTTACGTGGGTTATGATGTGGTGGGTATGAAGGTGGGTAGTGTGGATTAGGATTGACAGTCGGACTAAGGCCTGATCGCTTCCTATCACATCAGACGTTTGAAACTATGCATCTGAGTCTCTTTGGAGGCAGGTGTGTCGAGAAAGTGGACTAGGTCTCCTGAAATAAAGGTTATCAGTCAGCTACAATGGGAATCAGTGATCATAAGGCCGTTGCAGCATCCCTGAATATGGAAGTTAATAGGAATATAAAAAAAGGGCGGAAGGTTTATCTGTTTAGCAAGAGTAATAGAAGGCAGATTTCAGACTACCTAACAGATCAAAACGAAAATTTCTGTTCTGACACTGACAATGTTGAATGTTTATGGAAAAAGTTCAAGGCAATCGTAAAATGCGTTTTAGACAGGTACGTGCCGAGTAAAACTGTGAGGGACGGGAAAAACCCACCGTGGTACAACAACAAAGTTAGGAAACTACTGCGAAAGCAAAGAGAGCTTCACTGCAAGTTTAAACGCAGCCAAAACCTCTCAGACAAACAGAAGCTAAACGATGTCAAAGTTAGCGTAAGGAGGGCTATGCGTGAAGCGTTCAGTGAATTCGAAAGTAAAATTCTATGTACCGACTTGACAGAAAATCCTAGGAAGTTCTGGTCTTACGTTAAATCAGTAAGTGGCTCGAAACAGCATATCCAGACAGTCCGGGATGATGATGGCATTGAAACAGAGGATGACAAGCGTAAAGCTGAAATACTAAACACCTTTTTCCGAAGCTGTTTCACAGAGGAAGACCGCACTGCAGTTCCTTCTCTAAATCCTCGCACAAACGAAAAAATGGCTGACATCGAAATAAGTGTCCAAGGAATAGAAAAGCAACTGGAATCACTCAACAGAGGAAAGTCCACTGGACCTGACGGGATACCAATTCGATTCTACACAGAGTACGCGAAAGAACTTGCCCCCCTTCTAACAGCCGTGTACCGCAAGTCTCTAGAGGGACGGAAGGTTCCAAATGATTGGAAGAGAGCACAAGTAGTCCCAGTCTTCAAGAAGGGTCGTCGAGCAGATGCGCAAAACTATATCTCTGATGTCGATCTGTTGTAGAATTTTAGAACATGTTTTTTGCTCGAATATCATGTCGTTTTTGGAAACTCAGAATCTACTATGTAGGAAACAACATGGATTCCGGAAACAGCGATCGTGTGAGACCCAACTCGCTTTATTTGTTCATGAGACCCAGAAAATATTAGATACAGGCTCCCAGGTAGATGCTATTTTTCTTGACTTCCGGAAGGCGTTCGATACAGTTCCGCACTGTCGCCTGATAAACAAAGTAAGAGCCTACGGAATATCAGACCAGCTGTGTGGCTGGATTGAAGAGTTTTTAGCAAACAGAACACAGCATGTTGTTATCAACGGAGAGACGTCTACAGACGTTAAAGTAACCTCTGGTGTGCCACAGGGGAGTGTTATGGGACCATTGCTTTTCACAATATATACAAATGACCTAGTAGATAGTGTCGGAAGTTCCATGCGGCTTTTCGCGGATGATGCTGTAGTATACAGAGAAGTTGCAGCATTAGAAAATTGTAGCGAAATGCAGGAAGATCTGCAGCGGATAGGCACTTGGTGCAGGGAGTGGCAACTGACCCTTAACATAGACAAATGTAATGTATTGCGAATGCATAGAAAGAAGGATCCTTTATTGTATGATTATATGATAGCGGAACAAACACTGGTAGCAGTTACTTCTGTAAAATATCTGGGAGTATGCGTGCGGAACGATTTGAAGTGGAATGATCATATAAAATTAATTGTTGGTAAGGCGGGTACCAGGTTGAAATTCATTGGGAGAGTCCTTAGAAAATGTAGTCCATCAACAAAGGAGGTGGCTTACAAAACACTCGTTCGACCTATACTTGAGTATTGCTCATCAGTGTGGGATCCGTACCAGATCGGGTTGACGGAGGAGATAGAGAAGATTCAAAGAAGAGCGGCGCGTTTCGTCACAGGGTTATATGGTAACCGTGATAGCGTTACGGAGATGTTTAACAAACTCAAGTGGCAGACTCTGCAAGAGAGGCGCTCTGCATCGCGGTGTAGCTTGCTCGCCAGGTTTCGAGAGGGTGCGTTTCTGGATGAGGTATCGAATATATTGCTTCCCCCTACTTATACCTCCCGAGGAGATCACGAATGTAAAATTAGAGAGATTAGAGCGCGCACAGAGGCCTTCAGACAGTCGTTCTTCCCGTGAACCATACGCGACTGGAACAGGAAAGGGAGGTAATGACAGTGGCACGTAAAGTGCCCTCCGCCACACACCGTTGGGTGGCTTGCGGAGTATAAATGTAGATGAATGTAGATGTAGATGGGTGGAGAAGGACTGCTCAGTGTGAGCGAGGAAACTATATGGAATAGGATGATTCAGACAGAAAGATGAGTGGACAGGGTTTGAACAGGTTTTATAGCCAGATGGTGATGTTTTTGAGGAACTCAGTCGCTAAGCCACATGTGGCTATTGTTTGGGGGTTATTGGTTCCCCACTCTATAACTGGCATGGCTACTGTGTGTGGGTTATTGCTTTGTTGTATGTTATAGGGTGACATGTAGATAGTGTCGTGGGGTAAAAGCATGGATAGTCTTTCGGGCACATTTGTTACTGAGCTAGGCTGCCTTGAAAGGATAATGTAATGCTGTGGTGCTATCTGCATTTAGGAAAGTTAGTATAGGGAAGAGGTCAGCTATAGAATTGGTAAACTGCGAAAATGCAGCTGGTTGTGCGAATAGGTGATGATTCCATTGAGGTGGAACGCTGACTGGGCAGCTAGAGAGAATTTTTCTAGGTTGTGGGGACACTTGATTTGGTGGATGTTTTTGAGAACTATGTTAACAAATTTTACTGTATCTTTGTCTGCAGGTTAGAGAGATTGTGAAGATGATGAGATCTGCAGTGTCTGTAAGTTGGAGGGTTTTTGCACTGGTTTATGCGGTGTCCATTGTACTTCATTGTAGTAGAGACAGTGAAGACAGTGGATGGCGTGTAGTTGAGCTTTGAATAGTTTGACTTTATGGCTTTGTATATACAGTAAATGAAGGCTGTGTTTGACTGGTTCATAAATGCTGCTAGAAGTTCTGAAAAAAGACGGACTAAATTGGTGGGACCTTGGTTGTTTATGGATGTGGATGACAGTTCAGACTTCTAAGTTGGGGTTAGAGTTGATTTTCAGCATGACCTCCTCCCCTTGATTTTAGGGGTGACATCCTTAACCATGATGGTAAGTGTCGGTGGGTGATGTGGAGCATATTGTTGTCTGAGTGAGGACAGGAGGAGAGGTGAGACTAGAAACCAAAGGCAGGAGGGCTGCGGAATAGTTGGCTGCAGAAGTGAGGATAGACGGGTTTGATAGTGATAGTATCTTACTTACGTATGATTTAGGACATTTATGAGTTTGGGGTATATTTTCAGTTTTCCTCTAATTGTATTTTCTGGTTCTGAATATTGAGAGAGCATGAGGTTGTAAGTGCTCGAGGAGGAGAAATGAAATGTGGAGGATGGACAGATTGGAAGATGATAGTTGAGAGGACGTTTTGTTTCATGTCCATGAATTTAGTGAAGTTTGTTTTGTTTTTGGAGTAGGGGGATGGAGGATGAGGCTATCTGCTGAATCTCGTTTGTGCGGTCTTATGACTGCATTGAAGACGTTTGTGGGATAGTAGGTGGCACTAATCGGGTGTAAGTAGGGACATGAATAGGAGATTCTGATGATGGTGATATCAGTGCAATGGTGGCAGATATGGTTGAACTGGCACTGGCGGTGGGTATGATAGCGATGCGGAGCTGGCAGTGGTTTTGATGATGGCGCTGTCGATGTCAGGGCGATAGAACCGACTACGATGGTGCAGACGGTCTAGGTGACCTTGATGGTACTGGAGCATTTGGTGGCAGCAGTTGATAAGGAGCTGCAGAATTGGTGCTCATGTGAATGGTAAAACACTTCAAAACACGGGGAAGGCTGGATCATTGTTGGCAAAGGACCTATAGGCGACTACAGGTGAAGGAGTTGAGGTGGTGGCGCAAGTTAGTGTGTTTATTTTAGTTCGATATGGATACGCAGTCGAACACCAGAGATCTACACACACACCAAAAAAAGTTTTGCATCACCTTAGTTCCGAGAGTTCCGGAACCTGTACAGAAAATTGGAATAGAGATCAACATAAACATCACTTCCACCCCTTTTATTGCTCATGAAAACCACAAATTGCATGTTGAACCACCATACAGCGATACCTTCAGAGGCAGTGCTCCATGTTGCTGTACACACTAGTACCTCTAAAACCCAGCAGCAAGTCCTCTTGCATTGATGTATTCCTGATAGGCTGAATGATGCGCAACTTCACTCTCGACGTCCATGGCGAGGTCCATCTTTGCAACAACGACATCATGCAGCACGGTACAGATGGGCCCAACAACAGGCTGAAAAAATGGTTCAAATGGCTCTGAGCACTATGGGACTCAACTGCTGAGGTCATCAGTCCCCTAGAACTTAGAACTACTTAAACCTAACTAACCTAAGGACATCACACACATCCATGCCCGAGGCAGGATTCGAACCTGCGACCGCAGCGGTCGCGCGGTTCCAGACTGTAGCGCCTAGAACCGCTCGGCCACCCCGGCCGGCCACAGCATGCTGAATGTACTGCTCAGGACTGGCATCACGTTCTCTTCACCGATGAGTGTCGCATACGCCTTCAACCAGACAATCGTCGGAGACGCGTTTGGAGGCAACCCGATCAGGCTGAACGCCTTAGACACACTGTCCATCGAGTGCAGCAAGGTGGAGGTTCCCTGCTGTTTTGGAGTGGCATTATGAGGGGCCGACGTACGCCACTGGTGGTTATGAAAGGCGCCTTAGTGGCTGTACGGTACATGAATGCCATCATCCGACCGATAATGCAACCATATCGGCAGCATATTGGAGAGGCATTCATTCGTCTTCATGGACGACAATCCGCGCACCCATCGTGCACATCTTGTAAATGACTTCATGATAACGACATCGCTCGACTAAAGTGGCCAGTATGTTCTGCAGACCTGAAACCTATCGAACATGCCTAGGATAGATTGAAAAGGGCTGTTTGTGGACGACGTAACCCACCAAACGCTCTGAGGGATCTACGTCAAATCGCCGTTGAGGAGTGGGACAATCTGGACCAACAGTGCCTTGATGAACTTGTGGATAGTTCAAATGGTTCTAAGCACTATGAGACTTAACATCTGATGTCATCAGTCCCGTCCGCAGCTCGTGGTCGTGCGGTAGCGTTCTCGCTTCCCACGCCCGGGTTCCCGGGTTCGATTCCCGGCGGGGTCAGGGATTTTCTCTGCCTCGTGATAACTGGGTGTTGTGTGATGTCCTTAGGTTAGTTAGGTTTAAGTAGTTCTAAGTTCTAGGGGACTGATGACCTTAGATGTTAAGTCTCATAGTTCTCAGAGCCATTTGAACCAACCATCATCAGTCCCCTAGACTTAGAACTACTGAAACCTAACTAACCTAAGTACATCACACACGTCCATGCCCGAGGCAGGATTCGAACCTGCCACTGTAGTAGCATTGCAGTTCCGAACTGAATCGCCTAGAACCGCTCGGCCACGTCCTGTGGCTGCACGAAAAGTATTATTCAACATGGTGGCGTTGCTGTCAGGGTTCCTCCGAGCCATAATCCGTAGGTAGCAGTCACCCACTGCAGTTGGGTGGCCTGAGCGAAACATGTCATCGACAATTCGTGTCTCTCTGTATTTCCGCCATGTCCGAACAACATCGCTCTGGTTCACTCCGAGACGCCTGGACACTTTGGACACTTCCCTTGTTGTGAGCCCTTCCTGGCTCAAAGTAACAATGTGGACGCGATCGAGCCGCGGTATTGACCGTCTAGGCACGGGTGCACTACAGACAACACGAGCTGTGTACCTCCTTCCTGGTGGAATGACTGGAACTGATCGGCTGTCGGATACCCTCTGTCTAATAGGCACTGCTCTTGCACGGTTGTTTATATCTTTGGGCGGGTTTAGTGACATCTCTGAACAGTCAAAGGGATTGTGTCTGTGGTACAATATCCACAGTCAACGTCTATCTTCAGGAGTTCTGGGAACCGGGGTGATGCAAAACTTTTTTTGATTTGTGTATAAGGGGTGCAAGGCTGCAAGGACGGTGGCAGAGCTTTGACACCGTCATTCTAGTTCACAGAGCGCAGCATTGCGAGTATGTTCTGTAGTTCTCGTATCACCATTTACAGTAGGCCATTAGAAAATTCCACCAGTCGCCTTAATTGCTCCCCCTCCCCCTCTTATGAGTCCTCTCCCTCCGTCTGTTTCCCCGCCCCCCTTCGTTTTTCCTCTCCTCCCCCCTTTTTTTCCCCCTCATCTGTCGACCCCCCGCCCCCACCCGCCCATCTGCCCTTGACTGTGCTGTGTCATCTTCGTGCCGACTTTTTAGTGCAGTGTTTCCAGTGAGTGATAAGTGTTGCGCGTCTTTTTCCGTAGTGTTGCGAACGAACATCATACTGTCGCTGGGTGTGATTTTTATATCTCTTGCGAACAGAAACCAAACCAGACAGTCGCCGTGTTTTTTAATTGTCTGTCTAGCATTTTACCTGCCTGCGTCCTGTGTATTTTATTAGCATCGCCAACCCCTTTGCCTTATGTTTTAACTTTCCACAATCTTCCGCCGTTTTACAATTTAAGTCACCGTTTTATCGCCTGCCTTTATTGTTTCTTATCTTCTTATGTTTTAAAAATTATGTAGGCTGAAGAGCAGCGTACTAAGCTGCTGCCAGCCCGCCCCCTTCGGGGTGAATCGAAACTCAATAAAGGAAAAAAAGGAAACCTTAATAACTGCCGTCGCACAACGTTTGTAGTAATGGTTTCAGCGATACAAGACAAAACTATGGATCGCACACTGACCACTTGGAACAGCCTTTCTAAGCGCAATGGTGACGATTGACTAGTGTGGTAGTAATCTCCTAGGGATTAGTGCAGAGGCCTCTGGGCACTTCAATAATCTGTAGTGAGTAAAGAAAGGTGACCACTAGAGGTTACCTAAGGCTCCATGCCGACAGTTGTCAAACGAAAACACTTTATTTACTGCGTCTTCTGTTAACTCGTCACTTTATGCGTCAATGCACGTGTTCCTAAATTGACTACAGTAGCCAAAAGTGTATCATTATTGGTAAGTAATACGCTTGCAAATGGTTCATGAGTTTCGAGGCTTCTTCTTACACATTTCTTTCGTAGAAATTAAATACTCACCTCCTAGGTGCACTTAAACGTGTTCTTTGGTTTCATTAACTGAAGAACCCGTTGCATCAGTATAAAAGCATCCCTCTCCTCACAGAAACCTCCGTATAATAATTATTCAGACCATTGTCAGTATCTATCTACTTCTTCAATCGTGAAAACAGATGAATTTCATCACGGCATAGAGTCTAAATGTACCAACTTAGTAAGCGCAGTTGGAATGGATCTGTACGTCCAAGCCCAATATCCAGCAACTGGAACACAGCACATGGAAATGATTTGTGAGCCTCAGCACCATTACATCACATATCTTGGAAAGGATTATTTTGTAGTGAATCTGGGGACCCAGAAATCAAATGGAATTCGTTATCATGCACTTTCATCCTTTAACTCACAATGTCCCTCTCAAGCATTACTAATATCCAAAGACCAGGAGTAATAACTCTTCATTGTAGTTGCCAGTATTTAAACTTTCCCTCGTTGCAAGAGCTGTGGGGAATGCAGTTATAGATTAATTAGGAAAAAGAATTGTCTGCGGCTGCAATTAAATACTCTTCATTTTAATATACCATGATCAATTTTGAGGTTTCTAGCTTCATCGCAAGATCTACGTGATACATACGCATCGAATTGGTGTGCGGTATGCATACGTTAGGACCCGGCGACCGGTTGCAGAACCTCGTAAATAAATATTTTTTTCAGTAGTGGTACGTTAATTCATGGTGGTTTCTGTCAGGAAACTTGTAATGCAGTACATAAAGATCAAAAGTCTAGTCTCAAACGCAGTAATATCTGACAAATGTGCATGCAGACGGCACTTCTGCATGTAAGCAGAAACCAGGCGAAAATGCAACCACTGTCAATGGTTTAAATGAATAAAAGCACAATGTGTACGATAAAATAAGTACACATTTTTAGTAGTTACAAAGACAGTCTTAAAATACCTTAAGTGATCAAAGCATGCGGACTCAACCATTGGATTATCTGGAAGGAACTGAATAACTGGAACTGTTTGACGTTTGAGCGAAATGTAAACCTTTGTATATCCCTCATACAAATTACTGGCACTTCACAGCTAATCTGCGGCAGACGTCTGCTTCTTAAGGCTCAACGCTTTAAAAAAATAAAAAATACAGTAAAATACACTCATGCTCATAAATTAAGGATAAAGATGATAAATGGTGAAACATCGCTCTGGTGGGCGGTTTTCGGGTTTAAATCACCTCGGGGTATGACCGCAGCAGGTCGTAGCACAGGCCCTCCGTGTGCCACAAAGTGTGATCTCAAGATTATGGCAACGATTCCAGCAGACAGGAAACGTGTGCAGGCGCTACAGTACGGGACGTCCACAGTGTGTACAAACCACAAGAAGGCTGTTATCTCACCATCAGTGCCCGCAGACGGCTACGGAGTACTGCAGGTAGCGTTGCTCAGGACCTTACCACAGCCGCTGGAACAGTTATCTCCAGACGCACAGTCTACAGACGACTGAACAGACATGGTTTATTCGCCCGGAGACCTGCAGGATGCCTTCCACTGACCCCTGGCCACAGGAGAGCCCATAAACCCGGGTGTCAAGAACACAGTATATGGTCATTGGAACAGTAGTCCCAGGTTACGTTCACGGATGATTCCAGGTATGGTCTGAACAGTAATTCTCGCCGGGTTTTCATCTGGCGTCAACCAGGAACCAGATACCAACCCCTTAATGTTCTTGAAAAGGACCTGTATGGAGGTCGTGGTTTAATGGTGTGGGTTGGGATTATGATTGGCGCACGTACACCCCTGCATGTCTTTGACAGAGGAACTGTAACAGGTCAGTTGTATCGGGACGTTATTTTGCACCAGTATGTCCGCCTTTTCAGGGGTGCAGTGGGTCCCACCTTCCTCCTGATGGATGACAATGCACGGCCCCACAGAGCTGCCATCGTGGAGGAGTATCTTGAAACAGAAGATATCAGGCAAATGGAATGGCCTGCCTGTTCTCCAGACCTAAACCCCATCGAGCACGTCTCGGATGCTCTCGGTCAACGTATCGCTGCACGTCTTCAAACCCCTACGACGCTTCAGGAGCTCCAACAGGCACTGGTGCAAGAATGGGAGGCTGTACCCCAGCAGCTGCTCGACCACCTGATCCAGAGTATGCCAACCCGTTGTGTGACTTGTGTACGTCTGCATGGTTATCATATCCCATACTGATGTCGGGGTATGTGTGCAGTAAACAGTGGCGTTTTGTAGCACATGTGTTTTGGGACGGTTTTCTCAACTTATCACCAATACCGTAGAGTTACAGATCTGTGTCGTGTGTGTTCCCTATGTGCCTATGCTATTAGCTCCAGTTTTGTGTAGTGCCACGTTGTGTGGTACCACATTCTGCAAATATCCTTAATTTATGAGCATGAGTGTAGTTTCGGAGAATTAATCAGAACTGTAACATCTACTAGGTTCTACATAGGTAACTCTACAACCACTGATGATTAAGTTTTAGTAAAATAGTTTATTGTCCCATTAATCTCTCACTAAACGGTCGACTGGTGATCAACACAAGTTATTATGCTGAAATGATAAAAAGGTTCGAGCCCCAAACAGAGGATAGCAACTCACTATATAAATTTAAAAAATAAATAAATTATCTGGAAAACATCAGACGGTGTTAACGGCTATAAAATTACTGAACTATGGTCACCAAGAAACTGACTAATTGATGAAATGATTCACTGTCCTAAATGTCGATTAGTTAATAAATTTAAATGAAGTTTCCATAAGTCAGCTTGAGACTTAAGTCCAACACGGTACAAAACAGAGTCCGAACAGTGCAGAAGTATTTCTAAGTCCCACGGAACGCAAACTATTACAAACACTCAACGAATGCAGCTGTACCACCACTCATACCCAGGCAGAGGCTACCTCCGTCAACTCGTCTCAAACTACACCTGCTGCATTCCCTTACTGATTGACTGTGAGGAAGTTGGCTGTCGACCTTCAAAAGACTCGGTCAACTCCTCCAGAAAACCTTCTCCATCCCTCGGCACCACCACCAGCGAAACGTGCACACACTGACGCCACGTAAGGGCTTCATGTGATTACCAATCCTTTTCTACAACTTTTTATACATTAAGTTAGATTAAAGTTCCATTTGCACCATTACCTGCATGTTAGAACTCTACATTATAAACTTATATAATACACTACTGGCCATTAAAATTGCAACACCACGAAGATGACGTGTTACAGACGCGAAATTTAACCGATAGGAAGAAGATGCTGTGATATGCAAATGATTAGCTTTTCAGAGCATTCACACAAGGTTTGCACCGGTTTCGACACCTACAACGTGCTGACATGAGGAAAGTTTCCAACCGATTTCTCATACACAAACAGCAGTTGACCGGCGTTGCCTGGTGAAACGTTGTTGTGATGCCTCGTGTAAGAAGGAGAAATGCGTACCATCACGTTTCCGACTGATAAAGGTCGCATTGTAGCCTATCGCGATTGCGGTTTATCGTATCGCGACATTGCTGCTCGCGTTGGTCGAGATCCAATGACTGTTAGCAGAATATGGAATCGGTGGGTTCAGGAGGGTAATGCGGAACGCCGAGCTGGATCCCAACGGCCTCGTATCACTAGCAACCGAGATGACAGGCAGCATGGCTGTAACGGATCGTGCAGGCACGTCTCGATCCCTGAGTCAACAGGTGGGGACGTTTGCAAGCCAACAACCATCTGCACGAACAGTTCGACGACATTTGCAGCAGCATGGACTATCAGCTCGGAGACCAAGGCTGCGGTTACCCTTGACGCTGCATCATAGACAGGAGCCCCCGTGATGGTGTACTCAACGACGAACCTGGGTGCACGAATGGCAAAACGTCATTTTTTCGGATGAATCTAGGTTCTGTTTACAGCATCATGATGGTCGCATCCGTGTTTGGCGACATCGCGGTGAACGCACATTGGAAGCGTGTATTCGTCATCGCCATACTGGCGTATCACCCGGTGTGATGGTATGGGGTGCCATTGGTTACACGTCTCAGTCACCTCTTGTTCGCATTGACGTCACTTTGAACAGTGGACGTTACATTTCAGATGTGTTAAGACCAGTGACTCTACCCTTCATTCGATCCCTGCGAAACACTACATTTCAGCAGGATAATGCACGACCGCATGTGGCAGGTCCTGTACGGGCCTTTCTTTATACAGAAAATACTCTACTGCTGCCCTGGCCAGCACATTCTCCAGATCTCTCACCAACTGAAAACATCTGGTCAATGGTGGCCGCGCAACTGGCTCATCACAATACGCCAGTCACTACTCTTGATGAACTGTGGTATCGTGTTGAAGCTGCATGGGCAGCTGTACCTGTACACGCCATCCAAGCTCTGTTTGACTCAATGCCCAGGTGTAGCAAGGCCGTTATTACGGCCAGAGGTGGTTTTTCTGGGTACTGATTTCTCAGGATCTATGCATCCAAATTACTTGAAAATGTAATCACATGTCAGTTCTAGTATAATATATTTGTCCAATGAATATCCGTTTAGCATCTGCATTTCTTATTGGTGTAGCAATTTCAATGGCCAATAGTGTAATAATTTTAGGTGCTATAGTTTGCCTTCAAATCAAAGTTTAAATATTTACAGTCTGTGCTTGCAATGGCGAGAATTATTTATACTCTTGGTAGCTTTACTATTTATCATACAATTATGAATGATACAGGTTTTCAAAAATATGCCGGCCGCAGTGGTCTAGCGGTTCTAGGCGCTCAGTCCGGAGCCGCGCGACTGCTACGGTCGCAGGTTCGAATCCTGCCTCGGGCATGGATGTGTGTGATGTCCTTAGGTTAGTTAGGTTTAAGTAGTTCTAAGTTCTAGGGGACTGATGCCCATAGATGTTAAGTCCCATAGTGCTCAGAGCCATTTGAACCATTTCAAAAATCTATAGGTACCAGTCATTGAATATTGGTCCCTGTTTTGACTGGACCAAAGATCGAAATCTTCCTACATATCGATCAGTTGGCCTGAAGATGGAGTAATATATCACCGAAATTGGTTGCTCAGTAAAATAATAATTGGAAATTTAGATGTCTGAAAGGTGTTTTGATTCGACACTTTGTAAGAGACTCCACCAATGCGTCTTATCAAGAGCTACAAATTGAATCCTCGATCTCTTTGGTGGAACGAATACTTTAAAAGCTATAAATTATTTAATGATTTACTTGTATTCAAACCTATTTTTCTCTTTATCTCCCTTCATATAGCATTTTCAGGTCATGTCTGTATACCACTGGATTCGTAATCAAATTTTCTTTCGACTGACACCTCGTGTTCCCATGTAATCAGCACAGGTCGCGCTGCACATGCGCAAATAAGTACAATTGGAAAGACTCAACGGCTACCGGACGCTGACGTCACGCCCCGCCAGCGAAAAGTCCCTCTGGAGCCAGACTGCCTTGGCTGGAAGTGAGCTGCTACCCTTCGCCGCCTGGCCAAGGAACGGCCGCCGACTGGCTACTGGCGCGAATCATGGCCGCACTTCACTCAACCAGACAGAATCCCAACACGCGTATATGACTCAACGTAATACACATTACATTAAAGTTTATCGATTAGACATCGTCTTGCTTTGACAACTCTGTTTTCAGCAGTCCTTCCAGTCTTGCAGGATTTTTGCAGCTGTCCCATCAGTTAATCCAGTTACGGAACTTTCTGCCAGGTTAAATTGGTGTGTGGATCAGGACTGGAACCCAGGAAATTTGCCTTTTGGAGACAAATACTCTTCCGACTGAGCTACGCAGGCACCACTCAAGACCTTCCATCACAACTCTGCTTCTGCCCGTAACTCTCCGTGCTTTAAAAATTCACAGAAGATGCACTTCACAACTTTCGAGACCAACACGCCTGGAACAAAGAATATTGTCGAAAAATGGCTTAGGCACGACCTAGTGGGTTGTTTTCTGAATGAATTTTCACTCTGTATTAGAGTATGATGCACTGATCTGAAACTCCCTGGCAGATTTAAACTGTGTGCCGAATCGGGACTGGGTCCCAGATGTTTCAAATGAACGAACAAACAGCTACAGCGTGAAAAACTGTCTGGGCCATATCTCTTCAGTATCCTTTCTTTCAGGAGAGCTAGTCCTGCAAGGAGTGTAGTAGAATTTCAGTGAAGGTTGGAAGGTAGGCGATGAGGTACTGGCCGTGAGGACGGGTCGCGAATTGTGTCTGGCCAGCTTAGTCCGAGTTCTATTTGAGATATTGATTGTACTGTGTATACAGGTTAGTTAATACATATTTGACATATCACCTGTATCTGTTACAAATTTCAACAAATATATCATGTCTTTAACATAAATATCATATGTTCACTTCGTTGCAATACACACGAAATTCTTATCTGAAGATGACATGTAACTGTGCCTATTGTTGCACTATTACTGTTTAATTTCTTTGCTCAAACATAACCTCTAATCTGAGAAAATATTCCGCAAGAAATAGTTGTGTGTACCAACTGTACACTGGTATTGTCGCTTTTTAAAAGTTCTGTGTTTTATATAAACAGTTTAAATGATATATTGATAATGGTATTCTATAAAAAAATGGTCCAAATGGCTCTGAGCACTATGGGACTTAACATCTGAGGTCATCAGTCCCCTAGACTTAGAATTACTTAAACATAACTAACCTAACGACATCACACACATCCATGCCCGAGTCAGGATTCGAAACTGCGACCGTAGCAGCAGGGCGTTTCGGGACTGAAGCGCCTGGAACCACTCGGTCACAGCGGCCGGCAATGGTATTGTATAATTTTGCAATTCATAACAACAAGACTTTTAGTTAAAAAAAAGGCGAAGGTCCAATGTTAGACTCCCAGTTCACCATACAGTTTTCATCGGCCAGCAGGTTTCAAATCAGCGCCCACTCTGTTTCTGAGTGAAAATTCATTACGGATATTTTTACATTCGTGCATACGCTGTACGTGACTTGACATGCCAATTTTACGGGTGTTTAACTTTTAACTTTTCAGCTTGTATGTTGCAGGCGGCCGCAGTTGAGTGGTGAACTACTGACCCATCACGGATGGTATCCCTACTTCCGTGACGACTTCAGTAAGATATGCGAGGTGCAACAGCCAGAGGCATCGCAAATGTTCGGTCTAGCTGACGCACTGTACTCCTTCTATCATTCCTACTGGTTCTGCGTTCCACAATATTTATCTGCTATAGAAAGAAGCCCCGCAGGTAAGTTTAATACACGGACGAATCTACTTTATGTTTACGCACTGATGACTGTCAACTGTATTATAATTCGGGGAATGATGTTCAGATACCCCTCTGGACATCAGGTTTTAGATCTTCCGCGGTTTTCTACGAGGGTTGCCCAGAAAGTGATGCACCGCATTTTTTTCTCAGCCGAAAACAATATTGTGAATGCAAAACGTTACGTATGTATTACGAGGTGCATTCAAGTTCTAAGGCCTCCGATTTTTTTTTCTCCGGACTGGAAAGAGATAGAAACATGCGCATTGTTTTAAAATGAGGCCGCGTTCATTGTCAATACGTCACAGAGATGGCAGCACCGTACGGCAGATGGAATTTTACCGCCAGTGGCGAGAATGAGAAATGTTTTAAATACTTAAAATGGCGACGTTTTCCTTACTTGAACAGCGTGCAATCATTCGTTTTCTGAATTTGCGTGGTGTGAAACCAACTGAAATTCATCGACAGTTGAAGGAGATATGTGGTGATGGAGTTATGGGTGCGACAGTTTAATGAAGGCAGAACATCGTGTGACAACAAACCAAAACAACCTTGGGCTCGCACAAGCCGGTCGGACGACATGATCGAGAAAGTGGAGAGAATTGTTTTGGGGGATCGCCGAATGACTGTTGAACAGATCGCCTCCAGAGTTGGCATTTCTGTGGGTTCTGTGCACACAATCCTGCATGACGACCTGAAAATGCGAAAAGTGTCATCCAGATGGATGCCACAAATGCTGACGGACAACCACACGGCTGCCCGTGTGGCATGTTGCCGAGCAATGTTGACGCGCAACGACAGCACGAATGGGACTTTCTTTTCGTCGGTTGTGACAATGGATGAGACGTGGATGCCATTTTTGAATCCAGAAACAAAGCGCCAGTCAGCTCAATGGAAGCACACAGATTCACCGCCACCAAAAAAATTTCGGGTAACCGCCAGTGCCGAAAAAATGATGGTGTCCATGTTCTGGGACAGCGAGGGCGTAATCCTTACCCATTGCGTTCCAAAGGGCACTACGGTAACAGGTGCACCGTACGAAAATGTTTTGAAGAACAAATTCCTTCCTGCACTGCAACAAAAACGTCCGGGAAGGGCTGCGCGTGTGCTGTTTCACCAAGACAACGCACCCGCACATCGAGCTAACGTTACGCAACAGTCTCTTCGTGATAACAACTTTTAAGTGATTCCTCATGCTCCCTACTCACCTGGCCTGGCTCCTAGTGACTTTTGGCTTTTTCCAACAATGAAACACACTCTCCGTGGCCGCACATTCACCAGCCGTGCTGCTATTGCCTCAGCGATTTTCCAGTGGTCAAAACAAACTCCTAAAGAAGCCTTCGCCGCTGCCATGGTATCATGGCGTCAGCGTTGTGAAAAATGTGTACATCTGCAGGGCGATTACGTTGAGAAGTAACGCCAGTTTCATCGATTTCGGGTGAGTAGTTAATTAGAAAAAAAATTGGAGGCCTTAGAACTTGAATGCACCTCGTATTTGAAGTCTCCTGAGTGAGCGCGCCAAGTTTCCGTACTTCCGACAGATAGCGTAGCTGCAGGACAGTTTCAAAATAGCATCTGTAGGTGATGTACTTTACAAGCAACGTGCCGTCATCTAATTTCTCACTGCAGAGGAAGAAACCGTGGGGAATATTCTCAAACGCTTATGCAAAGTCTATGGAGCACCTGCTGTCGACAGAAGTACAGTTAGTCGCTGGGCACAGAGGGTGAGGTCATCAGAAGGCGATTCGGCAGAGCTCCACGATTTGCAGCGGTCGGGGAGACCATCCACGGCTGTCACACCTGACAGCCCTGACCTAGTCACTCGGACTTCCACTTGTTTGGGCCATTAAAGGATTCCATTCGTGGAAGATATTTTGCGGACGATGAGGAGGTGATTCACACAGGGCAGCACTGGCTCCGCCACCAGGACAAGGATTGCTACCGACAGGCCACACACGCCCTTGCTTCGCGCTCGAGAAAAGCCGTAGAACGGGATGGAGATTACATGGAAAAATAGGGTGTGTAGATAAAACACTACTCTTCCGTATGTGTAATTCTCATTATGTTCAGTAAAGAATCCTTGAAGGAAAATAAATGCGTTGCATTACTTTCTGGGCAATCCTCGTATGGCAAGCAAGATATTTGGTGGTGTTCTTTTCACTGGTGCAATAATGATATGGTCAACTAATGCGAGTAGAGTGATTTACCCATTACAATAGATAGTAGTAGTTGTTGTCTTCAGTCTGAAGACTGGTTTAATGCAGCTCTCCATGCTACACTATCTTTTAATAACTTATTAATCTTCAAATAACTACTGCCACCTACATCCTTCTGTATATGCTTACTGTATTCATCTCTTGGTCTCCCTCTACCATTTCGACCCCTCCCCCACATACTTCTCTCCAATACTAAATTGATGGTCCCTTGATGTCTCAGAATATGTCCTATCAATCGCTCCCTTCTTTCAGTCAGGTTGTGCCAGAAATTCCTTTCTCCCCATTCTATTCATACCTCTTCACTAGTTACGTGAGCTACGTATCAGATCTTCAGCGTTCTTATGTAGCACCACATTTCAAAAGCTTCTACACTCTTCTTGTCTAAATTGTTTGTCGTCCATGTTTCACTGGCCGCATTACATAAAAATACTGTCAGAGAAGACTTCCTGACACTTCAGTCTATATTTCATGTTAGCTAATTTCTCTTCTTCAGAAACGCTTTTTTATTACCATTGCCAGGGTACATTTTGTATCCTCTGTACTTCGGCCATCACTAGCTGTTTTGCTGCCCAAATAGCAAACCTCGTGTACTACTTTAAGTGTCTCGTTTCCTAATCTAATTTCCTCAGCATCACCTCATTTAATTCTGCTACGTTCGATTATTTTTGTTTTGGTTTTGTTGATCTTCATTTTATATCCTCCTTTCAAGACACTGTCCATTCCGTTCAACTGCTCTACAAGTCCTTAGCTGTCTCTTACAAAATTAAGTCATCGGCAAACCTCGGATTTTATTTCTTCTCACTACATTTTAATTCCTACTCCAAATTTTCCTCTGGGAGTTTACCAATGCTTTAATCAGGGTTTGCCATTCCTTAACCTATCTTCTAACAAGGGGAGAGTCTGACATGTGGGTCAGCAATTTTGATTAACTTTTGCAAGCGCGTTCTATATTGAAAATAAAGAGACGCGCGTTTCAGCTTTTTGCCAGACACTCCCTAGTTTTTGAAAAAATCAAGGTCAAAATTTTTGACGGAAAAACGTATTTTCCATGCTATATATCGAAAGAGTGTCTAAAAACAACCATTTTTAATAATATAATGTGGGGTCCAAAGTTAATAATGTTAGAGTTATTAACGTTTTGTGTTTTCACGCGGTAACTTGTCTACTCACCATTCTCGGTGTTCAGAAGAATGATGTCAGCGGCCGAGTGGTCAGGGCATTAGGCGACCAGACTGCTGGTTCGTGTCCGATTCTTTCTTGTGGGATTTTTTTCATTAGATATTTTTTCGATGTATTTGATAATCGGAACTGTTTTCTTAATCTTTTCTTTTTTTTAAGTAAAATACTGGAAAGTGTGATTAATAATCAAATAAGCATACATTACAAAATAATGACAGTTAACTTTCATCGTGGCACGTGGTTCAAAAATACTACAGCGTAATCTTTACTGATCATCCATTTGTGAACGTTCTCTCAATCAGTGGGGTGAAACTTACCATAGAAACAGGCAAAACATAAATACTTCTCGCACCATGCGCCGCATTGACATGTTTTCTTGCACATTGTTCGTGGAAAACAGATCTGATTCCCGTTGCTCAAAACAGATCTATCAGTTATCAATTTGGATGCGTACCCAGCGTATGAAAGCATATCTTGAAAGATAGACGTGGACAATTGCTTATATACACTCCTGGAAATGGAAAAAAGAACACATTGACACCGGTGCGTCAGACCCACCATACTTGCTCCGGACACTGCGAAAGGGCTGTACAAGCAATGATCACACGCACGGCACAGCGGACACACCAGGAACCGCGGTGTTGGCCGTCGAATGGCGCTAGCTGCGCAGCATTTGTGCACCGCCGCCGTCAGTGTCAGCCAGTTTGCCGTGGCATACGGAGCTCCATCGCAGTCTTTAACACTGGTAGCATGCCGCGACAGCGTGGACGTGAACCGTATGTGCAGTTGACGGACTTTGAGCGAGGGCGTATAGTGGGCATGCGGGAGGCCGGGTGGACGTACCGCCGAATTGCTCAACACGTGGGGCGTGAGGTCTCCACAGTACATCGATGTTGTCACCAGTGGTCGGCGGAAGGTGCACGTGCCCGTCGACCTGGGACCGGACCGCAGCGACGCACGGATGCACGCCAAGACCGTAGGATCCTACGCAGTGCCGTAGGGGACCGCACCGCCACTTCCCAGCAAATTAGGGACACTGTTGCTCCTGGGGTATCGGCGAGGACCATTCGCAACCGTCTCCATGAAGCTGGGCTACGGTCCCGCACACCGTTAAGCCGTCTTCCGCTCACGCCCCAACATCGTGCAGCCCGCCTCCAGTGGTGTCGCGACAGGCGTGAATGGAGGGACGAATGGAGACGTGTCGTCTTCAGCGATGAGAGTCGCTTCTGCCTTGGTGCCAATGATGGTCGTATGCGTGTTTGGCGCCGTGCAGGTGAGCGCCACAATCAGGACTGCATACGACCGAGGCACACAGGGCCAACACCCGGCATCATGGTGTGGGGAGCGATCTCCTACACTGGCCGTACACCACTGGTGATCGTCGAGGGGACACTGGATAGTGCACGGTACATCCAAACCGTCATCGAACCCATCGTTCTACCATTCCTAGACCGGCAAGGGAACTTGCTGTTCCAACAGGACAATGCACGTCCGCATGTATCCCGTGCCACCCAACGTGCTCTAGAAGGTGTAAGTCAACTACCCTGGCCAGCAAGATCTCCGGATCTGTCCCCCATTGAGCATGTTTGGGACTGGATGAAGCGTCGTCTCACGCGGTCTGCACGTCCAGCACGAACGCTGGTCCAACTGAGGCGCCAGGTGGAAATGGCATGGCAAGCCGTTCCACAGGACTACATCCAGCATCTCTACGATCGTCTCCATGGGAGAATAGCAGCCTGCATTGCTGCGAAAGGTGGATATACACTGTACTAGTGCCGACATTGTGCATGCTCTGTTGCCTGTGTCTATGTGCCTGTGGTTCTGTCAGTGTGATCATGTGATGTATCTGACCCCAGGAATGTGTCAATAAAGTTTCCCCTTCCTGGGACAATGAATTCACGGTGTTCTTATTTCAATTTCCAGGAGTGTACAATAGCAACGCATGAATTTTGGTAGCATCTGCCCTATCTGGTAATTATATGCTTTGCTGTGATGTCACATGATTTTGAAGTCATGTGATGAAATTGTTTAGCTGTCGCAAAAAGTAAACGTCACACGGTTGACGAATAGAGGTACCTTTCGCTGGTATCACTTTCTTGGTGCAGATCAGCTGAGCACCACCATCTACGAAAGCAGTATCTTGCGCGTCATGTATTACGATGTAAATAACTGTCAGTACATTATATTATATACTTTTGGGATTATTAATCACACCTCCCAGTGTTTTACACCAAAAGAGGCAAATGAAAGTATTTTTACTATCAGATACACCGAAAAATATATCGAATGAATAAATTGCCAGGATCGATAGTCGATAGTGTAATAATCCTTGACAGAATTTTTGGTTAGTTAGTAGCTTATTCATCCAAACATCGTTTACATTGATATTATACAGGTCAGCTTAATATAAAAATAAATCAAAATTCAAACATAAAGGAATTAAAGGCATTACCTGTCAATGGGCATTGATTTAAATCAATAGGAGGAGTGGAAAATTTGTGCCAGACCGGAAATCGAGCCTGGATCTCCTGCTTGGTAGGCAGACGCGCTGTCCACGACGTCAGCTGTATTTCATTTTTTTTCTTTAAAAACACATATCACGAAAAAAGAATAAATTTAAATATTTCAATATTAACAAAAAGGAATAAGTTTACAGGATTGTTCTTTATTACACTGCTTATTCTGTTTTTTAATATACACTCCTGGAAATTGAAATAAGAACACCGTGAATTCATTGTCCCAGGAAGGGGAAACTTTATTGACACATTCCTGGGGTCAGATACATCACATGATCACACTGACAGAACCACAGGCACATAGACACAGGCAACAGAGCATGCACAATGTCGGCACTAGTACAGTGTATATCCACCTTTCGCAGCAATGCAGGCTGCTATTCTCCCATGGAGACGATCGTAGAGATGCTGGATGTAGTCCTGTGGAACGGCTTGCCATGCCATTTCCACCTGGCGCCTCAGTTGGACCAGCGTTCGTGCTGGATGTGCAGACCGCGTGAGACGACGCTTCATCCAGTCCCAAACATGCTCAATGGGGGACAGATCCGGAGATCTTGCTGGCCAGGGTAGTTGACTTACACCTTCTAGAGCACGTTGGGTGGCACGGGATACATGCGGACGTGCATTGTCCTGTTGGAACAGCAAGTTCCCTTGCCGGTCTAGGAATGGTAGAACGATGGGTTCGATGACGGTTTGGATGTACCGTGCACTATTCAGTGTCCCCCCGACGATCACCAGTGGTGTACGGCCAGTGTAGGAGATCGCTCCCCACACCATGATGCCGGGTGTAGGCCCTGTGTGCCTCGGTCGTATGCAGTCCTGATTGTGGCGCTCACCTGCACGGCGCCAAACACGCATACGACCATCATTGGCACCAAGGCAGAAGCGACTCCCATCGCTGAAGACGACACGTCTCCATTCGTCCCTCCATTCACGCCTGTCGCGACACCACTGGAGGCGGGCTGCACGATGTTGGGGCGTGAGCGGAAGACGGCCTAACGGTGTGCGGGACCGTAGCCCAGCTTCATGGAGACTGTTGCGAATGGTCCTCGCCGATACCCCAGGAGCAACAGTGTCCCTAATTTGCTGGGAAGTGGCGGTGCGGTCCCCTACGGCACTGCGTAGGATCCTACGGTCTTGGCGTGCATCCGTGCGTCGCTGCGGTCCGGTCCCAGGTCGACGGGCACGTGCACCTTCCGCCGACCACTGGCGACAACATCGATGTACTGTGGAGACCTCACGCCCCACGTGTTGAGCAATTCGGCGGTACGTCCACCCGGCCTCCCGCATGCCCACTATACGCCCTCGCTCAAAGTCCGTCAACTGCACATACGGTTCACGTCTACACTGTCGCGGCATGCTACCAGTGTTAAAGACTGCGATGGAGCTCCGTATGCCACGGCAAACTGGCTGACACTGACGGCGGCGGTGCACAAATGCTGCGCAGCTAGCGCCATTCGACGGCCAACACCGCGGTTCCTGGTGTGTCCGCTGTGCCGTGCGTGTGATCATTGCTTGTATAGCCCTCTCGCAGTGTCCGGAGCAAGTATGGTGGGTCTGACACACCGGTGTCAATGTGTTCTTTTTTCCATTTCCAGGAGTGTATGTACAAGGAAAAGGAAAGAAAAGTGACAATCCTTGTCGCAGCCGGGAGTAAAAAGAAAGCAATCGTCTACATCACATTCCCAGCAGCATGAGGTGATGCATCATAAATCTTGCTTCCAGCCGGATAAACTTGATCATCCCGGCCACTGGGGCGGCATCCCTGTAAGTGGGTGACGACTATTTACCGGAACATGATGTGTGTCGTTGCATCCGTTTAAATTATTCGTAGGACTTGCAAACATTATCCTATCACATCTTGTGCCAACGGGAACGGGCCAGTCATCTCCTCAATGTGCAATATGCCAATATGCATACATCTTGTACATTATCGTCTTTGAACGCTCGGTCCCACGAGTCGTCTCATTCCGGGGCACCCCAGCTATCGGGGGCATTGTGAACTACTCTTTCTACGTAGTTGGCAAAATAAGTTCTTTATTTCGTTTGAAAACATCACCACATGTTGTTCTTGTAGGTATCTCCAATAATCGACCACAGACAATACATCTCGTGAAAACATAAGTTGCGTCGCGTGTCCAGCGATTCAGTTGACTGCATACGTCTTACGTCTGTGAAACAGCGTCATGTCCGGTGAGAAAAATGCATCCGATGTGATCTCTGTGTCGATGGTGCGCCGAAGGAAGACCATTTCGGCGCGTCAGCATCCAAACGTGCCTTTCCCGCCGCCCATCAAGCCATTTTCTTTCGCGTCCACCAATCCATAGGTTACGCAAAGGGGAGAATCAAGCATATGAATGGCGTACAACCGATTCCGTGTGACAATTTTGCGGCTGATGAAGATATACCACGTCAATCACGCTGCCGTTGACAATAGTGGCATATGCACTGCGTGCCAGATACACTGGCAAGCTCTCGTTGGATGTTTGAATTCCACGACGTTGCGGCCGTGGTGACTCAACACGCAGCGATAGATCTTCTGAATCGTTGATGTTATCATTATATGTCGGGACGAACAAAACTACGATGGTGAGTCAAATCTCCTCCACCCTCAATGGAAGTCCTCCAGCGCTTACAAAGTGCATAAATTCGTTTAGAAAAAATTCTTTTGGTAGTCTGCGCAACCACTCATGCACCGCATGGCGTACCTCTTCATCAGAACGGAACTTCTTTCCTCCCATTGCGTCTTTGAGTGATCCAAACATATGGAAATCACTTGGGGCAAGGTCTGGTGAGTATGGTGGATGAGGAAGACACTCAAAATGCAGGTCTGTGATTGTTGCAACTGTTTTACGGGCAGTGTGGGGCCTTGCATTGTCATGTTGCAAAAGGACACCTGCTGACAGCAATCCACGTCGCTTTGATTTGATTGCAGGCCGCAGATGATTTTTTAGGAGATCTGTGTATAATACACTGGTGACAGTGGTCCCACTAGGCATGTAATGCTCCAAAATGACGCCTTTTTCGTCCCAAAAGAGAGTCAGCATAACCTTCCCTGCTGATGGTTCTGTTCGAAACTTCTTTGGTTTTGGTGATGAGGAATAGCGCCATTCCTTGCTCGCTCTCTTCGTTTCCGGTTGGTGGAAGTAAACCCAGGTTTCGTCCCCAGTAACGATTCTTGCAAGGAAGCCATCACTTTCTCGTTCAAAGCGCCGAAGAAGTTCTTCACAAGCATCCACACGTCATTCTCTCATTTCAGGAGTCAGCTGCTGTGGCACCCATATTGCAGACACTTTGTGAAACTGGAGCACATCATGCACAAAGTGGTGTGCTGACCCATGACTAATCAGTAAACATACTGCAATGTCATTCAGTGTCACTCCTCGGTTTTCCTTCACTATGGCTTCAACTGCTGCAATGTTCTGTGGAGTCACAACTCGTTGTGCCTGACCTGGACGAGGAGCATCTTCCACTGAAGTCACACCATTTGCGAACTTCCTACTCCATTCGTAGACTTTCTGCTGTGACAAACATGCATCACCGTACTGAACCTTCATTCGTCGATGAATTTCAATAGGTTTCCGCCTTCACTACGCAAAAACCGAATAACAGAACGCTGTTCTTCCCTGGTGCAAGTCGCAACTGGGGCGGCCATCTTTATACTAATACTGCGACAGTATGTGTGTATCTGCACTATGCTGCCACCTGTAGGCCATTCTGCACGCTGTTTGTAGCACGCTTCGGAGGTTCGAACAACGGCGGAAGAAGTTCCTCTGTCAGAGTTGATGTTCTGATGTGCTTCCGCTGTTGGCAATTCCGAGCCATCGCTCGCAGATAAAGTGCCAAAACTTTGATGCGCGCGTTCGTGAGGTTGAGGCCACCGTTCCGGAACGGTAGGATTAACGTGTCATACTTGACCTTAAATAACATCCCAGTACTGTTATAATATCCATAGGCAGCCATGAGGCGGTCCGCGATATCCTTTGATATTGGTGGGATCTGCACTAAATGTGGCAGTCGTGACGCGAGATGAGCGTTGGTGTGCTCTACACGTTGGACCACATCGAGGGCTCTCAACGAATTCTTGCTTACGGACAATCGAACATTCCGAATCAGCGGCCGTTAACTCGCCGCCGCTGACCGCCGCAAAGAACGAGTAAATGTAATCCCTAAGCATCGCAGCGTTTCCACCGTCTGAAACGGTCATGACACGTCTTCCAGACTTCGTCCAGTGTATAATATTCTGAACTTCGTTATGTTAACGACACTACCTGGCGCCATCCCGTAAGCATTGACATGCCCGACAGCCTGGCGCACTTCATGTCCTGAGCGAATGAGGAGTATCAGGTCGTCCGCATAGGCACGACAAATGAATGAGGTCTAATGTATCGTTATTCCAATGAGAGAGCGTCGCATAACATGAATCAGCGGCTCGAGTGCTATCCCAAAAAGCACCACAGAAAGGGGGCACCCTTGGACCGAGCTGTTAATGTGAAATGAGTCCGCTTTCATACCATTTACCGTCACCTTTGATGCAGCCCCTCGGATCAAACTCATAACTATGGAGATGAAGACCGGTGCAACCGACATTCGTCTCATAACTCACAATAAAAAAATCATGGTTTACCCTGTCGAATGTACGATAAAAGTCCACCGGTATTAGAGCTGCTCGCACTCGACACGTCTCAGCAAGCGCCTATGACGACACAGTATTTACTTAAAGCTGAGTGGATTTTGCTTCGCAGCCCTAGGTATGACAGATCAGAGGAGATACTGTTCGTTATTGCCAATTTTAGAAGAAACGCTTGTAGTCGTGCAAAGATTTTGTAGTTATTGTTTAGCATGGTGAGCGGCCGATATTGATTTGCTCTTCGACTCCCCTCCGACTTTGGAATAGGCAGAATAAAACCCGACACAAAATCCGGCGGTACACGCATGTTAGGCACATCAGCAGATTGTACATCGACATCCATTGTGCCATCATCATTTCTGCGAATTCCCGATAAAATTCTAATGCTAACCCTTCCGGCCTTGGGGAATTATATGCCGCTCCTTTGTTGAGTGCCCCCCATTATTTCATCTTCTGTGAGTGGCTCCATTAGCGCAGCCTCATCCATCTCAGTCAGTCTCGTTGGCAACTGTTGCAATGTGTCATCCGCCACGCGGTGGTCCGTCGGTGGGCCGGCAAAGAGATGGCGGAAATGCTCCAAAAATCCAGCCCCAGTGTCCTTTCGTGTCATCAGTTGATGACAGTCTGAGTAATGGAGCACTCTGACCAATACTCCTCCCGAACAGGCCATGAAGGCCCAACGGTACTGACCGGCCGCCGTGTCATCCTTAGTTCATAGGCGGATATGGAGGGGCATGTGGTCAGCACACCGCTCTCCCGACCGTTTATCAGTTTCCGAGACCGGAGCCCCTACTTTTCAATCAAGTAGCTCCTCAGTTTGCCTCACAAGAGCTGAGTGCCCCCCGCTTTTCAGCAGCGCTCTGCAGACCGGATGGTCACCCACCCAAGTGCTAGCCCAGCCCGACAGCGTTTAAATTCGGTGATCTGACAGGAACCGGAGTTAACACTACGGCAAGGCCGTTGGCACTGTGACCAATGACCGACGGTAACATTTCTGTTCTTGCGACACATGATGCATCGAGGTGCGTTCCCCAGCGATGTTGTCTAGACACCTTGCCCGAATCTGGATGCCCCCAGTCAATGTCGCGTGATTGATAGGATGTGTGCCTTGATACGACGAACTTCTGCATTATGTTCTAGAGACGGGTCCTGAAATGACAATTCACGAAGCATCGTGTAATAATAATCTAGAGTGCCCCTTAGCCATGTCGTCTTATCCCAATAGTATAGTATAAGAGCTCTTCGTGTCATCAGTTTAGGACACACTATTCACCCGTGAAGCACCGAGGCGTAAGCTGGGATGCGGCATTGACACGTCGCCCACACTTTCTTTACTCGCTGGCGACACTCAGGGTCCGCCAACAATGACGAATTGAGCGTTCATGTTTCTCCACTCACTTTGCTGAGGGAGGGGAATTGTACACAGATAAGCTAGATGGTGGGTAAAGGCAGTGGATCATCGTGCAGCGCTGACCATCTTATCCTGTAAGTCAACAGAAGCATATATCCGATCAAGTCGGCTGGCCCATTGACTAGTAAAAAATGTGTAACTCTTGCGATTCCCATGGATCCTGTCCCATGCACCAGGTAATTCCATTTCCCAGCACATCGCTTGTAGTTCACGGCTCTGAGCACTATGGGACTCAACATCTTAGGTCATAAGTCCCCTAGAACTTAGAACTACTTAAACCTAACTAACCTAAGGACATCACACACACCCATGCCCGAGGCAGGATTCGAACCTGCGACCGTAGCAGTCCCACGGTTCCGGACTGCAGCGCCAGAACCGCTAGACCACCGCGGCCGGCTTGTAGTTCACGACAGATTTTGTAATGTGAGGTTTGATCCTTTGGGCCAGTACACAGCTGAAGTCTCCATCCACCAATAAATGATCGAATCCTCTGATAAACAAGGCCACGACCTATTCTGAATAGTATTCCTCATGTGCTCGTCTGTTTACTGTGCCAGGTGTGGCGTAAACGTTGACAATACAGATCCCATGAACTGTTATCGCCGATCCCCATGCCGAAGGAATATGTCAGCGCGAACTGGATCCGCTATCGGACCACTATCGCCATTCTACTGTCGTTGTCTGAGTGCAGTGCAGTGTACGAGATGTAGCCATGTTTTTTCCTGGAACACTGTAGTACAGAGTTCCTGCACCATCAGTAGATCCACATCTGAAACACACAGCATTTCTCAGAAATGCTGTTGTTTTACAGGCGATCTAATTGCATTAACGTTAACTGCCCCTGTTTTGTACACATGGTTACGAGTATCCGTCATATTTGCACAATGGTGAACTGGCGAAACTCTACAAAGTTGCTGGTCTCAACACACGTCGTCAGAGGGTTGCCTGTCCGACGTCTTTCCATGGCATTGGTTGTCCTGAGTTGTGGAAGAGGGATCTGTGTCTCCATCAGGGGGAGGATCCATATCGGTGATATCTTCGTCTTCGCCAGCCCAGGCGGTATCAGTGAGGGTTTCTACTACACCGTGGGCTGTACTGGTACGTAGGGTTCGAGAACCTTCCGCAGCATCATTGTCTGCTGCTAAAGGGCCGATGGATGCCTGAGGGGATGGATCGTCAGAACGACATATTTTCACTATCCTAATGTAATTGTTCAGCCACATCCAGAGCACAGGTCCATACTGCCAGTGTCATCAGATGTCTCCAGATGAGGAGGGGGTGATTCTCTAGACTCAATGCAATGATTTTTGTGGTGCTTCAGGTAGCGTTGCCCTGATCTCGACCTCTGGTGCTGTTGAATCCTGTAGCTCCTGTTGCAGCACCTTTCCCACAGCGGTCATGGACCCTTCTACTTCAGTTTCCATACCTTGTGCTGTGTGGTTGTCTTCCTTATCCATCACCTGTAACGTCTGTGGGTGGAGTGGACTAGAAGCCATCTTGTCGTCATTGTGGCCCAATGGCCCCTCTGTCGTCTGTACTGTTAGTTCGAGTATGTGTTCCAACCTCAGCGTCACCTCCCTGTAGAACACTGATGCGTGTCAGCAGTAATGACGTGAGTGTGACCTGCATTGCTAAGTCTCCATTGGGTAGTTGTACGAGTCTCCTCTTCAGACACTCGGATCTAATATGTCCTTCACCACCTCATCCAGAGCACATCCAGGGTTGGCCATCATGGATGACAATGGCTCTACAACCGTCTATATTTAAATATGAGGACACACGTTTTGTCAGGGTGATTCTCATCTGTCAAACATCGTTAAGCAGTGTATATGTGGGATATGTGCTGAAACTAGCTTGGAGTTTGGCTGTATAACTAATTATACTGCCATATGGCTGGAGAGATTCAATTATCAGTGATTCAGGTACTCTGAAGGGCAAAAAAAGACTCTGAGCACTATGGGACTTAACATCTTAGGTCATCAGTCCCCTAGACTTAGAACAACTTAAACCTAACTAACCTACGGACATCACACACATCCATGCCCTAGGCAGGATTCGAACCTGCGACCGTAGCAGCAGCGCCGTTCCCGGACTGAAGCACCTAGAACCGCTCGGCCACAACGGCCGGCTACTCTGAAGGGCAGCTCGAAGATTCGAATCATGTGCACGCCAAAGCCTGCATGAGACACTAACACGTTGCTAATATGACCATCAGAATGTCGAACCTGGAATCCTCATTTGGCAGCTTCTGTAATCATATTTGTATGACATGCTGCGTCATCGACCATCTTGTCATAAATATTACTGCCCACGACTGATAAATTAATTCCAGTGAGCTCTGTATAATTAACATGCACCTCTCGGGTGAGGATGACACGACAGTCAGTCTTTACTGTTGCGCATTTTGAGGCTTGTTTGAATGGAGAGTTTTTCATCCCTCGAGAAACGTTCGATTTCGAATGCCTTTGGTCTTGCGTAATCATTAGAGAATGTAAACTGTGCTACGTTTTTTTCAAATGTATGTGCCATTGCTATCAGTTCAACAAGTAATGTATGCAGGTACCGGTGATCAAAGCACTGACTCTTCATCGAGCGCTTTGCAGCCGTGACGAAAACTGGTCTGAGCTGCTCCGCTGCCAGAAGCAGACTGTACCGCTCTGCCGCCAATCTCGCTCTGCTAAACATGCAGAACAGGTGCGGCCAAGATTTTGGCTCAAAGTCCATGCCCGGGCACAGGTACCAAAGCGCTCAACCTCACTTTACATTCCCCCCCATCGCCATGCTGCGCTGTCTGAGCGCAAGGAGGGGGTAGAAGAGAAAACTGTGAATGTGCTGCATTTAAATGTCAGTACCGTCGCACTTCATACTACTTGGGTTCATATTGTTCATTTCTCAACAACATAGATCACAAACACAACAACTTTTCAGTATTATTTAATTACGAGGGCAGTTCAATAAGTAATGCAACACATTTTTTTTCTAGGCCAATTTTGGTTGAAAAAACCGGAAATTTCTTGTGGAATATTTTCAAACATTCCCGCTTCGTCTCGTATAGTTTCATTGACTTCCGACAGGTGGCAGCGCTATACGGAGCTGTTAAAATGGCGTCTGTAACGGATGTGCGTTTCAAACTACGGGCAGTGATCGAGTTTCTTTTGGCGGAAAACCAGGGCATCTCAGATATTCATAGGCGCTTGCAGAATGTCTACGGTGATCTGGCAGTCGACAAAAGCACGGTTAGTCGTTGGGCAAAGCGTGTGTCATCATCGCCGCAAGGTCAAGCAAGGCTGTCTGATCTCCCGATTGCGGGCCGGCCGTGCACAGCTGTGACTCCTGCAATGGCGGAGCGTGCGAACACACTCGTTCGAGATGATCGACGGATCACCATCAAACAACTCAGTGCTCAACTTGACATCTCTGTTGGTAGTGCTGTCACAATTGTTCACCAGTTGGGATATTCAAAGGTTTGTTCCCGCTGGGTCCCTCGTTGTCTAACCGAACACCATAAAGAGCAAAGAAGAACCATCTGTGCGGAATTGCTTGCTCGTCATGTGGCTGAGGGTGACAATTTCTTGACAAAGATTGTTACAGGCGATGAAACATGGGTTCATCACTTCGAACCTGAAACAAAACGGCAATCAATGGAGTGGCGCCACTCCCACTCCCCTACCAAGAAAAAGTTTAAAGCCATACCCTCAGCCGGTAAAGTCATGGTTACAGTCTTCTGGGACGCTGAAGGGGTTATTCTGTTCGATGTCCTTCCCCATGGTCAAACGATCAACTCTGAAGTGTATTGTGCTACTCTTCAGAAATTGAAGAAACGACTTCAGCGTGTTCGTAGGCACAAAAATCTGAACGAACTTCTCCTTCTTCATGACAACGCAAGACCTCACACAAGTCTTCGCACCCGAGAGGAGCTCAGAAAACTTCAGTGGACTGTTCTTCCTCATGCACCCTACAGCCCCGATCTCGCACCGTCGGATTTCCATATGTTCGGCCCAATGAAGGACGCAATCCGTGGGAGGCATTACGCGGATGATGAATAAGTTATTGCTGCAGTACGACGTTGGCTCCGACATCGACCAGTGGAATGGTACCGTGCAGGCATACAGGCCCTCATTTCAAGGTGGCGTAAGGCCGTAGCATTGAATGGAGATTACGTTGAAAAATAGTGTTGTGTAGCTAAAAGATTGGGGAATAACCTGGTGTATTTCAATGCTGAATAAAACAACCCCTGTTTCAAAAAAAAATGTGTTTCATTACTTATTGAACTGCCCTCGTATTTTTGGCGCACTGAAGACATACGAGGGTTGAATCAAAAGTAACGCCTCCACCTTCGTTAATTGGATTTGAATGAGAATATTTTAATAAATCAAACGCAGAAATAATCCGTAGAACGTGACCTTTAATTACCAATATTCACTTTTCCACATAATCACCAGTCAGATGAAAACATTTCTGCCAACGCTGAACAAGTGTTCTGAAGCCGTCACTGAAGAAGTCGACACTCTGCTTCCGCAACCACAGCCTCACAGTTCTCTCAACGTCTTCATCAGAAGCATAATGATGTTCCCGCACACCGTCTTTCACTATCGGGAACAGATGGAAGTCAGACGGTGCTAAATCTGGACTGTATGGAGGATGCCGAACGGTGGTGAGATTCAGTCTCTGAAGTTCTGCTGTGGTGGCACGTGATGTGTGTGGTTTGGCATTGTCATGCTGCAGGAAAACATTTCCCTTTTCCTTTCGGACCCTTGTTAGCCGTCGTTTCAGAGTTCGCAGCGTTGTGATGTAATGCTCTGAATTTATTGTTGTAACACGATCAAGGAAATCAACGTCAATAACACCATCTCTGTCCCAGAACACTGTATCCACGATTTTCCGAGCTGAGGGCTGCGTCTTGAATTTATTTTTCTGGAGAGAGTCTTTGTGTCGATATTTCATGGACTGACGTTTCGTCTCCGTGTCGTAATGGTGTAGCCAAGTTTCGTCTCCTGTCACAAGTGAATGGAGAAATGCGTCACCTTCATTCTCGTAACGCGAGGGAGTTCCTGGCAAATTTCAAGTCTGTGCGCTTTCATTCCGGGTTCCATCACAAGTATTCCGTTGAGTATCAGCTTCTAACCTTATCTACCTACTTTATCTATAGGGCAAGAAAGCGATTCTGTTTATTTTTCTTTTCTTCGAAAATGGGAAAAGCTTTGACCAAATGTGCAATAGCTGTCCTTTATTTAAACCACAAATCGGTGCGCTTCCAATCAATTATATCTGCGCATAGTTTCTTCTCTGACGCACCAACCATCATCCGTCACTCTAAATCCTACCAAACAGTGTATCTTCACTCTTCTTATAGGATGCGTTGAGGATCAGTTCCATCCCTTCTATATCTCCTCTACAAAGCTGATACACACCAGCCACCTAGTCTACTTGTTTCATCATGTCAACAACACCGTCTTCATTGCCCCTAACAGATCCTTCAAGCTTCGTAACGTTCCCTCCAGATCTAACTCGATAACTTAACTTTTTGGTGTAGCCACAGATACCTCAAAATCAATAACGTTGAAAACCCAGGCAGTTATGTGAAATATTACCCATCATTTCTCTATTCGTAACTACCAACGTTCCGGCCGCTGTGGCCGAGCGGTTCTAGGCGCTTCAGTCCGGAACCTCGCGACCGCTACGGTCGCAAGTTCGAATCTTGCCTCGGGCATGGTTGAAGTTCTAGGGGACTGATGACCTCAGATGTTAAGTCCCATAGTGCTCAGAGCCATTTTTGAACTACAACCGCAACCATAAATAAATATGGCACCTACCTTACTATCATGCTAAAATATGTTGGAATATTTGCCTCCATAGCGGAGGATGCTAATGCACGCCCATGCGCTGGCACTCAACAGAGCTAACCTTTTCGAATCAAGATGATGGAAGAAATTCTCACCACCAGAATTTTCCTGTATTCCTGAGGTCGGATGGAGGGGTAAATATCCTGATTACCAGATTTTGCATCAATGTCCTAGATTAAATTACAAGCCTCTCCTCAGTGTCTCATGGTGTGAGGGCCTCTGACGCAGTTGATTATGACCTATATGTTGGATGTGGATATTAAGCTATTCACACACTCATTACAGTCACCTATTCCCAATAGATACATGCAAATCACAGTTCTCACAAACTACAAGGATAGGGACCATTGTGCATGCAAGAAGATAAGTACACCACTGGCCATTAAAATTGCTACACCAATAAGAAATGCAGATGATAAACGGGTATTCATTGGACAAACGTATTATACTAGAACTGATGTGATTACATTTTCACGCAATTTGGGTGCATAGATCCTAAGAAATCAGTACCCAGAACAATCACTTCTGGCCGTAATAACGGCCTTGATACACCTGGGCATTGAGTCAAACAGAGCTTGGATAGCGTGTACAGGTACAGCTGCCCATGCAGCTTCAACACGATACCACAGTTCATCAAGAGTAGTGACTGGCGTATTGTGACGAGCCAGTTGTGCGGCCACCATTGACCAGATGTTTTCAGTTGGTGAGAGATCTGGAGAATGTGCTGGCCAGCCCAGCAGTCGAACATTTTCTGTATCCAGAAAGGCCCGCACAGAACCTGCAACATGCGGTCGTGCATTATCCTGCTGAAATGTAGGGTGTCGCAGGGATCGAATGAAGGGTAGAGCCACGGGTAGTAACGCATCTGAACTGTAACGTCCACTGTTCAAAGTGCCGTAAATGAGAACAAGAGGTGACCGAGACGTGTAACCAATGGCACCCCATACCATCACGCCGGGTGATACGCCAATATGGCGATGACGAATACACGCTTCCAATGTGCGTTCACCGCGATGTCGCCAAACACGGATGCGACCATCATGATGCTGTAAACAGAACCTGGATTCATCCGAAAAAATGACGTTTTGCCATTCGTGCACCCAGGTTCGTCGTTGAGTACACCATCGCGGGGGCTCCTGTCTATGATGCAGCGTCAAGGGTAACCGCAGCCTTGGTCTCCGAGCTGATAGTTGATGCTGCTGCAAATGTCATCGAACTGTTCGTGCAGATGGGTGTTGGCTTGCAAACGTCCCCACCTGTTGACTCAGGGATCGAGACGTGCCTGCACGATCCGTTGCAGCCATGCTGCCTGTCATCTCGGCTGCTAGTGATACGAGGCCGTTGGGATCCAGCTCGGCGTTCCGCATTACCCTCCTGAACCCACCGATTCCATATTCTGCTAACAGTCGTTGGATCTCGACCAACGCGAGCAGCAATGTCACGATACGATAAACCGCAATCGCGATAGGCTACAATGCGACCTTTATCAGTCGGAACCGTGATGGTACGCATTTCTCCTTCTTACACGAGGCATCACAACAACGTTTCACCAGGCAACGTCGGTCAACTGCTGTTTGTGTATGAGAAATCGGTTGGAAACTTTCCTCATGTCAGCACGTTGTAGGTGTCGCCACCGGCGCCAACCTTGTGTGAATGCTCTGAAAAGCTAATCATTTGCATATCACGGCATCTTCTTCCTGCCGGTTAAATTTCGCGTCTGTAGCACGTCATCTTCGTGGTGTAGCAATATTAATGACCAGTAGTGTATTTCCAATTAGATGGCTAAACCCATGCCTTAGGATCTCCCAGCTGACTCTGGCAAATGACTCTTACTTTCTTTTTCATATCTTGGATTGACCTGGCACCTCTAGCCTAATAGACTCAAATTAAGAAAACTACAAATTGACTGTACATGGGGGTTAATTCTTTCAGCCATCCCCTGTACTTAGAAAAGCCTACTCAGTGAGGCAACACTGTGGTAAGATGATGGTTCGAAACCCGGTTTGGTCATCAAGATTTAGTTTTTCCTTGCTTTCCTTAAGACCTTTAGGCTAATTCTAGGACAGTTCCTTTGGAGATGCACAGCTGAGATTCTTCCCCATATTTTTCCAGTTCCAGCTAATGCTCCGTCTCTAGTGGCTTCATCATCGAGAGAACGTTAAACTCTAATTTTGTTTCTTCCCTTGTTTTAGCAAATGCATTATCTGTCCCATCCACTCCACCGTCAACATAACTTGGATCTCTGCACTCCCAAAATTTCACCATTCCTTACAAAGCCTAGAACGCCATCCGTTCTGTATCTTCTTCCGTATCCATTCACCCTCTTCCATACGCAGTCTTTATCGGCTACATCTACATCTACATATACATGGATACTCCACAAATCACATTTAAGTGCCCGGCAGAGACTTCATCGAACCACCTTCACAGTAATTCTCTATTATTCCAATCTCGTACAGCACGCGGAAAAAACGAACACCTATATCTTTCCGTGCGAGTTCTCATTTCCTTTATTTTATTATGATGATCGTTTCTCCCTATATAGGACGGCGTCAACAAAGTATTTCCGCATTCGGAGGACAAAATAGGTGATTGAAATTTCGTGAGAAGATTCCGCCGCAACGAAAAATGCCTTTGTTTTAGGAGGAGGAGGAGGAGGAGGAGGATACTGGTGTTTAACGTCCCGTCGACAACGAGGTCATTAGAGACGGAGCACAAGCTCGGATAAGGGAAGGATGAGGAAGGAAGTCGGCCGAGCCCTTTCAAAGGAACCATCCCGGCATTTTCCTGGAGAGATCTAGGGAAACCACGGAAAACCTAAATCAGGATGGCCGGACGCGGGGTTGAACCGTCATCCTTCCGAATGCGAGTCCAGTGCCTTTGTTTTAGTGATGTCCACCCCAAATCCTATATCATTTCAGTGACACACTCTCTCCTATTTCGCGATAACACAAAACGTGCTGCCCTTCTTTGAACCTTCTATCTAGTTGGATTTTATTCTCGTCTGAAATTACTCGAACTTTGTCACAACTTCTATACGTCCCATAAACTTGGGGATCATGACTACATTGTCTCCCCAATATTCTGCAAACCTGGGCTCCTGCTTCGCCTATACCAACATGTCGCATCCTCCCTCAACGTAGGGATTGAAGAAACCGACAAGTTAAAACCGATACTGGCGTTTTATTTCCGAATAACCGGTATTTTTCGGTATTTATTTGGTTTCGGTTATAATAGGTATGTCTCATTTTTTACTGATAACCGAGTATAAAACCGATGTATCGATATGTCACAGCAAAAGTGCCAAAACTTTTGGTTTTAGATAAAACCTTAAAAAAAGAACGAATTGGAAGGGCATTTTGTGGTCTCTGAATATTTGATATCGTCTTTGAATGATCTTTTTGTGATAAAAGGAGTCAACTTGCAGTCCAGCATATTATACAACGAGTATTTACGAATAGGGTGGACACTAAATATTCGGCATTGGATCAATTCATTATTGAAATTTCAGCGGCGGTCGTGAAATTGTTTCTGGCAAATGTTGTTTCCCCAAAAGTCTAAATTTTTCATTTGAATTTTTTGAAAGTTCGTTTTTAGTTTTGCCAGTGAAACTCAGTTGCAGTCAGAGTCTCATTATAAATTAAAGATATATTTCACTAAAAACGGCTTTTTCATTCTAAATAGTTAAATAAAAAGAACGCTACCAATTTTACACAAAATCTTACAATTTATCTGTCATTTCTCTGAATCAATAAAAGAGGAAGTTATGGCATGAGTATAAGTTAAAAACTTAACAATTCATTCGTAGTTTATAATGAAAATAGAAATTAGTTGATATGCTGCCGGAGTGTACATAATATGTCTTTGACTGCTTGCAGCCCATACAAACGGGTAACTTAATACGAAAAATAGCGTTCTCCAATCATAGTTTTCACTTTTTAGCACTGACTATTCGTAATACTAAAATAGCGGTATGATCCTCGATTACAAAGAGATTTATTAACAGATATTTTTAAAAAATTAGAAGCAATGGGAGACTACTGGCGAATTCTTTGTTGTACTCAAACTCTCATTATTTTCAGAGAAAATCAGCGAACGTGAACAGTCTAAGTATTCTTTCATTTAACTATTTTATTTGATATTTTGGTTCTATGTATCTTGAAACGTATAATGCGATGGGCAGGAGTCGTAGAATTTTTCAGCCTTTATGTGATGTTACGTTTATTGTTGGAAATAACATCAATAAAAACCAAAAATCAGTTATTTCGAAACCGGTTATTGTGATCGGTTTTAACAGTCACGTTAAAGTGGAGATAAAAATAACGGGTGTAACCGAAAACCGGTTGTTTCAGTGATAACCACCATCCCTACCCCCCCCCCCCCCCCCGAACTCTGTATCCTATTCCAAGGAACCTTTAGCACTTTAGCAAGCTGATTCTTCCTAACCCCAAACTGCATATCAACGTTTTCATGTATTTCCGGATCTCCTGACCATCCCTATCTGTCTTTCCCTCCCTTTTCCAGCCCCAACTTATTAGTCGTACTTCCTAGCCCTACATCATGCTCCTCGCCAACTCGCAGACATACCGATCCGTGCATACTTTTTGACACTCACCTCCATCCTACCATATTAAGCTTACAGCTAGATGCAGTAGCTTTCTCTTGACCATTGTACCAGCATTACCATCGCCATCTGTGTTTTTCCGAGATACTACTTCTTTCATTGTATTTTGATCCAATTATTTTTTTCCATTTCAACTGTAAAAACTATGTGGGTATTTTTAATGTCAACAGCCTGAAGAGTAGCAATAAGTCTGTAGCCCGCCAATCACCCCATCATGAGGTGAGAGTGAAATGAATAATAATAAAACAGAAGTGTCAAAATCGTGTTTCGGCCTTTCGCAGAAACGACCTGAGTGTAAGAACCTTTTGGAACATATCTGTCTTTCTGAACACCAAAATTTGCATTGACATTCCGCCTTACATGTTTCCGTGTAATTATCCCTGGATATTTGTTGATTATGAACTATTCTAACCGTAGATAATCGATAATTACATAAACAGCACCCAATCTTATCGTCCAGAAGAGTGTATGAGCACCGCCACCACCTATTTGACGTGACTGGTTTTTTGCAGATGAGAAGTGGCTGCTGGAAGACAGAAGCAACGCTACCCTCTCTGTGGACACCGCCTGCATGCAGCTGTTGGCGAACTCGCTGGACAACCCCACGTGTCCACTGGAAGATCTGCCTCCAGAAACCATTAAGCGACGCGAGCACTGCCGTGTGCAGCTGTGGGACGACATGGTGCAGAGGTTGCCCCACATACCCGTAACCAGCTACCTGGCGTACACACAGAGAGTAAACGTCAACATCTGCCTCTTGGCCTGGATGACAGTCAACTCGTTCAGCATTTGTCAGGACGTCCCCTTTAGTATGCTACAATCCGTGCACGATGCTCGCTGCTATTTCGATAGCCCTTACGACCAATCGTGTCTGGAATCGAATGCTAAAGATGCCATCTGCTTTGTATCCAGAGCTACTCTGTTGCTGAAATGTCGGGATTTTTCCTCCCTTAAGCTTCCCAAGCTATGTGATGTCAAAATTTACGCAGATGGGTCGAACAAAACGTTTACTCTACCAGAGATAGAAATTTTAAGAGGAAATTTAAAGCCAACAAAAACAACACTGTACTTCAAGGAAAGTTTAAACGATGCCACGTTGAGATACAAGGATTTTAAAATCGACAACTTAAAATTTTTAGAATTCTCATTTATAGCAATAAATATTCTTTTTCGCTTTTTGACTGTCGGAGTACACATGTACCTTCCCCAGCTACGTAATTTGCCTGGAAAGATATTGATGTCCTTTCAGATGACGGGTATAATCCAGATCTTGTGTTCTGAGGTCATGTATCGTATGGCAGGCGTCCCAGACTTATCTACGATGGTTCTAATCGATAGCGCCCTCACGCTTCTCACTTGTATCTGGCTGAGCACGTTCTGCTATCAAATGTACTCATGTATTCGTCATCTCAGGCTTCCTAATGACCTGCAACCTGCTGAAGCCAGAAAGGTATTCCGTCGTCACGTTCTGTATGCACTGATACCCTGGAGTATGATATGTGCGGCAAGTATTACTTTGGAATATATTAACAAAGATTACCTGATCTATAGTCGCATAATATTCCTCGTGGGAATTTCTCTGTCAGTAAGTTTCAATCTGGTTTGCCTTGGAATTGTGGGGTACATGTATCTCCGGAATAAGAAATCCATGAGTGAACTCAAAGTTTATAGTAAGGATAAATATGGGTCCAAGAAACAATTCGTTTATCTATCAGTTAAGGCGGTCGTGTTAAGCGGAATAGGTATAATTATTAGAATGGGGTTCCACCAGGCACAAGGCGTAGCACAGTCTGTGTACTATGTTCACATAGCTACAATGATGCAGGGACCAGTTCTGTTTGTCTTTTTCATTTGTAGCGAAACAACACTCCCTGTGCTGAAAAACAGAGTAATGGCATGGTGGAACCCAGAAATAATAAGACCGGGGCAAGAACTTGGTTCTGCAGCTGTGAGAAATTTGGCAAGGAGGAGAAATGAACAGTTTGTGGCTGGAGAATCCAAACTGTAATATCCACGAGTATTCTTCTGATGGAACAAAATTAACCGTGACCGATATCGTCAAGCCAGTGCCTCAGTTTTCTAAGTTATTCTTTATTTACAATCACGTGCTTATTTGTACATGATAGTTTCTGTCTAGGTATAGTAAAGACAATACTAATTAACTGTGGGTGTCAAATGTAGTTTGAAGTGGGCGCAAAATATTGAAGGACAGTGTTACATGTGACTGAAATAATGGCGTTTGTGAGACAGGAATTTTTGCAAACAGTATTGTGGAAGAACGAAAACGTAACAGAAGTTAAGCTAGAAGGACATATGTTTTCCCAGGAGTTAAATTGTAAGGACATACAACGAAGAATTTCTTGCGATTCGTAATTAGTAAACGATCTCCCATTTGTTCAAATAAAAACTGAGTGAGTGACCAATGCTAATGAAATCGTTGTGTTATTTAAACATCCAGCCCACCTCAACATCCCGCTATAAACGTTACTACATGGATTTCAGAAAGTGCCTAATTACTGCGATCATCACTCGCTTACCAACCATCCATAATCTTAACAGTGAATTTGGTGATACGTAAGAAGGAGTTCCCACGTTGGATCCTGCAGAATCAGAAATTGTAGCGTCGCTCGCCATCTTTATACGTCACGAGGTAGGTGCTATGGAGGTATAATAAGGGCAAATGGCGCCAGATTTAACACTGTACGTTGCTTTGAAGCCGGCTCCGCCATGATAGATCCCCAAAACATTGGCAAACTGAGCAGCTTACGATTGCATCTTGTTCTTCATTTCTGTTGAGTGCACACAAAAGTCGTATTTAATAGTAAATGTGACAGTGCTTTCATGAACGACTGGGTGTCACAAAGGAAAAATGTTTCTCCGGTCTTACATGCATAGTTGATTCAATTATACGACGCGTTCGCCTGATTAATATAACTTTACTTTTGTTATAGTTTTGAATAACCAAGAAGAGAAGTATGTGATGTGAAAAGTCTGCTTTCGTAATCTAGCAATTTTCTTAATACGGATTGACCAAACTGATGTTCGATCTATGTCCTCTTTCCGAAAATGCTGAGAGCCTATTTTGCTTTGTTTGGTCAGTTCCAATCTTTATTTCTCGCAGCGTTCACCCAGAGAGCTTTACGACTTGAACGGAAATCAAAAGTCAAATGATAGAAATAAAACCGCTACAGTAAAAGTAAACATTGCAACCAAAATGCATGCATATAAAAGAAAGTATTGCTTGACCAAGTCAACTTACGAATGATTTGTGATTAATTTATACTGTAGACTATAAACAGAACGATTAGTGCTCCAGTAAATGACGCAATCTGGCATTTTTGATCAAAATACTTGCACCAGAACTAATGTTTGGTGCATCTGATCTGGCGGACGTCAGCTTCAAGTTTGTGATGTCATAACTCACCTCTATTGGAGGTGCAGTTTTTTTGCATAAATCTTTGACCACAGAAAAACACTGACAATAGATGCGAACCAGACTAAGTGACCTGTGCTTCCAGAGTGTAGCATGCATTAAAATATTGAACCACTAAACATATTAAATACTTCCATCTCATATTTATCGAAACCATATATTTTAGGAGCATTCTCACAGGTAAAATTACGTGGAGACTTTTATATTTATTTAGTGCTTGTGTTGCACATGATTTGCATTACTCAGAGAAACTTGCTGGAAGCTACAGAATATCGTGTGAGCCGTGCTCCAGTCCCCTTAAGTGCAAGACTCGTAGGTATTTTTCAGGGCGCTTCAGATTTAGGATGATTAGTCTGGACAGTCATTCTTAGGTACAGATATTGAGGTTAGACCAGGCCGTGTGTGCCGCGGCTAAGGTGCGTAACTCAAAGCTAACTGCAGTGAATCGGAGTAGGACATAACAAAACATAGACCATCACGTTCCCAACATGCAACAACATCGTGCAATACAATAAAAGCCGGCCGGAGTGGCCGAGCGGTTAAAGGCGCTACAGTCTGGAACCGCACGACCGCTACGGTCGCAGGTTAGAATCCTGCCTCGGGCATGGATGTGTGTGATGTCCTTAGGTTAGTTAGGTTTAAGTAGTTCTAAGTTCTAGGGGACTTATGACCACAGCAGTTGAGTCCCATAGTAGTCAGAGCCATTTTTTGAATACAATAAAATGAGGCAACAAACTCTACCTGCAGCAAATGCCCATCAACGCAAAACGAAACGTGGTAGCCAAGAAACCAAACAAAACACACGGTAAAAACAGACAAAGCTGCCAGAAACTTGTTATCTGACATTCGAAATGTTCACCCTGATTCGTCTACATCTTGTCTAAAAGCGAGCAACTTTCCACTACTGAAACCTCTGCCTCTCACGATGAAGGTTTACAAGGTGGTTGATCCACATGCAATTCCACCGCATCTGACACATCTTATGACACTCTAAGAAAACCGTTGGAATACACAACGAACCAGGAGTAATTTCCCATAGAAAATCTACACGTCAAAGAAACCACCAAATCACTTTACACGGCACTGAAGCAATTCAATCTAGGACACAAAGTTATGGACCTAAAATTCCGAAAAACCAGAACCAAAATCACCACGCACCAATCACAATTAGAAACACAGGAAGACGATTGGTGCTGCTTACCGACCGAAGCAACCGCAAGAGGAATCAAACCGTGCCGCAAATAACACGTTTCGCCTGGTTAAGGTGCATCAGATTTTATGAAAAGCTATCAAGAGCATTTCATATCACCGGCTGGAAAGGAGATTTGTCAAAATTGATGATGAACAAACATTTCTGTCGGACTAAATCCACTCGGAAATCGTGAACATCACCGAACGAAGCGCAGCTTAGAGCCTCACGTACATCATATAAAAGTGAAAATTAGGTAAGTAAACAGTCTACAATGCCTTAACTAGGCCAAACGTGTTATTTGTAATAAAAATAACTTTTCAACACAGGCTGTTTCTTTATATAATTATGAAAAACGGTTGCTTTACCAGTCAGATTATCGTGAGATGGAATAACCGTTACAATGAATTGTCTCGTCAGGCATCCAGACTGACTGCACCCACAGTAAGGAAATATAAGTAAAAAATAATGAAGACTACGATCACCATAATTTTCATCAAACATTGTGTTCGAGATAATCTGATTCCAGTCAACCTGCATGCAAATCTAAGGGTACGCCAAAACCAGCACCCGAATAAAGACTTACTTAAGTGTAGTAGATTCCTCATTCAAACCTCTTTAGGCGTCTATATAAGGAAAAAGATAATCTTAAACAACTTTTCTACAAATCTCATTTCTCGGCAGTTAAACTTCTCTCTTACGACCAACTAGATGTTTTAATGAATGTTGTCAGATACTTTGTTTGAAATTTTGGCCAACTGATCACTCTCACCCACTCTCGTAACTTAATAATATAAGAAATATTTATTTTCCCACACGTAAGAAAGAGTATACGTACTTATACCGAAGGTTATTTTTCGGTTGCTGAGAGAGAGCTTAATCTCAGTAATTTCGTTTTTGACCAACAAGAAACGTAATTGTTAAATAAGGGTATGAAACGAAGATCCAGCCTAATATAGACAGAAAACTGACGACATTCCTCATTGCGAATTTGAAAATAGCCATTGACGTCACCCCATGCACTAGAGATGAGAAGCTTAAAATCACTTGTAGAACTCATGGAGAAAGCCTCTCGTAGGAAATCTAAATATGTCGATCACTTATCTTTAAAAACCATTAACGATAAGTTGAAATCGGCGGAGGCTATTGCAGTATCAGCGAACAAAGGAAGTACGTCCGTAGTCTTATACAAAACTGACTACGTCGTCAAACGTTACTGCACCAGGAAATGAGTCCACTGCTCCCACATGAGAAAATATTTCGAACAACAGCCGACTTAACACGAGATGAGACTGATAAATCTGTTCCGTCCTCTCGCTTATTTTTCGTTAAGTGACAAGGGGGCGTTAAATACGTAATGCAGTCCTTTTTTTCTCGCCCAATTTCGGTTGAAAAATGGAGAATTTGTTGTGGGACGTTGTGGAATATTCTTGCTTCAGGCCCTTTAGTTCCGACAGGTGGCGTAGCCTTCAAAATGGCATCTGTGACAGACAAGCGGAGAGCTGTAATTGAGCTTCTTTTGGCAGAAAACCAGAGCATCGAGATATTCATAGGTGCTTGCAGAATGTCTGCGGAGACCAGGCAGTGGACAAAACTACAGTGAGTCGTTGGAAAAGGCGTCTATCATCATCGAAACAAGGTCGCGCAAACGTGTCCGATCTCCCGCGTACCGGCAAACCGCACACGCCAGCATTGTTGAATCGTGCGGCCACTCTCATTCGTGGTGACCGACGGATCACAAACACGCCACTGCAAAACTGGACGTCTCTGTTCGTAGTGCTGACATACTCGTCCACTAGTTGGGGCACTTAAAGGTGTGTTTCCGCTGGGTTCCTTGCCACCTAGGGGGAGACGATAAAGAGCAACGAAGGACCATCCGTGCTGAACTGCTTGCGCATTACGACGCTGATCACAACATTTGTTAATAGTCGTCACAGGCCATGAAAGATGGCTCCATCTTTTCGGAACGGAAACAAAATTGCAGTCCACGGAGTGGCACCATATGTAACGTGCGCGTGGGGCACACAATACTCCTTAAAGCAGGCTGTTCCAACCGAGTTCCAGGGAGCCGGAGTGCTCCGGAGCGCTCACTGCGGCAGCTCGGAGCCCGCGTGGAGGGGGAAAGCGAACTCACTGCCCCCTGGCCGCATGCAGCCGCAACTGACGCAATAATCCGTGTTCAATGACAGCTATGACTAGCCGCGGGAGCCCTGTACCGCTATTGGAGGATACCTTTCTATTCACTGAGAGGGATGGTCGTCCGCAGTGTCTTGTATGTCATAAAGTATTTAATTCTGCAAGGAGGTAAAATATACACCGACATTATACACGTCTTCACGCAGCGCACTACGATCAGGTAGAAGGCGTTGCACGCAGAGAATTGGTAGCCAGGCTTAAGAACGACATACCAGGAGGCGTAATACGGAGGGTATCGAAACATGCAACATAGTTCGTGTTCTGTAATGCGTTTATAATTTTCAGGTGAATGAGAGCGGAGAAAACACTATTGAACCTGCAATTCGAGCAAGCTACAGGATCGCTCACGTCTTCGCGACTGGTGACAAGCCGTTTTCGGTGGGACCACTCGTAAAATCGTGCATGGTAGCAGTTGCAGAATGTTTGTTTCCAAGGGAGGTGCAGGCAATTGAAGGGGTTTGCCTGAGTTTGCCTGTCGAAGCAAACAATGTCTCGTCAAATCCTGAATATGGCAGCGGTTTTAGAGACACAGCTCAGGGAAAAAGCGGAGAGCTTTGTTGCATTTTAGCTAGCGCTTGGCGAAAGCACCGACATATCGGACTGTGCTCAGCTGGCAGTGTTTGTGTGTGGTGTCGACATGGAGCTGCAAGTAACTAAAGAACTCTTGGATGTGGTACCACTCGATTACACCGCAACAGGACGTGACATTTTTGAAGCTGTTTGTGAATCAGTGGACAATATGGATTTCCCGTGGGATAAGCTCCATTCTGTAGCGACAGACGCTGCACCACAAATGATCGGGCGTCACCAAGGTTTTGCTTCTCGTTTGAAAAATAAACTCGGGGACGAATTCGGGAAAGACATTTTGACTCTTCATTGTTTTGTTCGCCAAGAGGCACTGTGTGCTGAAACAGTAGAGCTAGGTGGCCTAATGAAAGATGTCGTGAAATGTGTGAATTTTGTGCGGCGTCACGGTATGAATCATCGCCAATTCAAAGGATTCCTGAAAGATATGGAAGCGGAATATGGGGATATACCTTACCACAGTACAGTTCGTTGGCTGAGTCGGGGAAAAGTTCTTGATGTTTTCTTTGCCATTCGTGAGGAAATATCCCTTCTTCTCAACATGAAAGGGGAAGAAATGTGTTGTCTGAAAGATATAAAATGGATATCAGACCTGGCGTTCCTAGCTGACATAACTATGCATCTGAATAATTTAAATCTGTCATTGCAGGGCAAAGGGCAGCTAATCGTTGACATGCACGACCAGATCAAAGCGTTCATGGAAAAGTTACGTTTATTTGAGAGGCAGATGAGTAATGGACATTTAACGTTCTTCAATCGTCTTGCTTCTTTAAAACTACCTGAAGGTACTACTTTCGGCGATTACCAAGCAAAGTTAAAGCAGCTCATCACGTCGTTTGAAACACGATTCCGAGATCGCACTAGTTTGGAAATGGAACTTACGGTGTTCAGCACTCCTTTTTCAGTTTCCCCCGATGACTTGTCATCGTCACTTCAGTTGGAGATTATTGATTTGCAAAATTCAACTTTGTTGAAAGAGAGGTACTACAACACGTTGGATTTGTCACAATGGTATCGTTCATTACAGCAAAAAACATTTCCCAAGCTTCACAACGATGCCGCTCAGATCATCTGCATTATGGGATCTACGTATTGTTGTGAGCAGCTTTTCTCAGCAATGAAAAGAGTAAAAAGTAAGGAACGATCGTTTCTTCAGGATGCAACAATAAAGGCCATCCTCCGCATTAAAGCTGCGAACACTTTGACGCCAGATATTTCCGATCTTGTAATGAAAAGAAAATGTCAAGCTAAAGAGGCCCAATAAATTTGTAAAACAGTTGTTCCTTATTTATTTCCTGAACATCGTATTTCCTGGTGTAGCACGTCACCACGTCTTAGCAGCTAAGAGTACGAGGTTGTCGATCTTGTAAGACGCAACTGGCACATCAAAACGCTTGCCTTGCCGCCTGCCTCAGCCTGCCGTGCCACCTGCCGGCGTGCCGGCCCACTTTGAATGGTCACAGCGAGCGACACGGCTCCCTGGAGCAGGGAGCGCTCCGCGGCTCACGACGGAGCCGACTAGCTGGAACAGCCTGCCTTAAAGCCTGTACTATGGTAAGTGAGCGGGGTTCACCTTACGAGACAGGATTTTCGTATAGATATTGACCGCGTGTACCTGAATGGTGGCAAATCAGACTTACACCCACTCTGTAATAACAATGATCCGTCAAGTAAGTTCAAAATGCAATTACACGTCAGTATGCCCCAAAAACAACACTGAAGATGCTACCAATTTGATAATAATACGGTCGCCAGCCTAATTAGGCAGTAACTGAGTTTCTTCCTTGTACAAGTTGATGTATATTCATGCAAAACAACGCATAGTAACACTGCATAATATAGTAAAATTTTAGAACCAGAAAATCTATTGAACTGATAGTTTCACGTTCTGTACTGATATTGAAAAACCATGAATACATAACACTACACTATAATGTATACTACAAAGGTCCGTACTGTCTATAGATCTGATTAAAATTGGGCATAGGTTACCCTAGAAAGAGCACTTTCGAGCCACACACAAAATGTCAATTTTGGTAAAGATAAAACACTAATAAATTTTGACTTATATATTGACTTTAACTTTTGCTGGTCAAACCAATGTGGAACACTTCAGAATTCAAATGAATAAAGGGGGGGGGGGGACCCTGAAACTGTTATGATCACTATATTTAAAAAATTGATTACTGAAATTATCATGCATTCAAGATTTCCAGTATATGAGTTACTACCCTTTTTATCTTATTTACTTCTCATTTAAATACCTTTATATCTGTCTCGAAATAATTAAACTTCATTACTATATCAATATTAAAGTTACCTTTCAATTTCGTTAGACCTTCGTTATTCATTTACTGGTTCATTAACAAAACAGTTCTTTGAACACCATTCTAACACAGTTAGGTCTGCAAGTAATTATTATTAACGCAAAATTTAATTTTTCATTTCAGGACACTCGGATTGCACAACATTTGGGAAGGACCCTGTCTAGGATAGTTGTGAGGATAATAAACTGATGGGAAAGTTCTGGTAAAATTTAGATTATTATTGAACAGTTCACTGTATGGTCCATACGAATACAGTACTAAAAGTTTCAACCTGCTTGTATCGATGCGGCGGTTGGCGGGCGGCGAAATGGCGAGGCACAGAGCACACATACCACCTCAGCTATGGCTCTTGACGTATCGGCGCTTTAATTCATCTTAGCGTCGCAATACTTTTCCATTTAGTGCCTATGGAATATTGCCATGCTGTGTGGGCGTTGGAACAGCATACCCGAGGCTCAGTGAAACTACGTCTTCCAGGAGAGCCTCCTCGCTCCAGAAGGTGTTGCTCAGACCAATGCCAAACTCCAACTACTACTGCTGAGCCCGTTGTGCCGTGCAGTGCCCGTGCGCATTTTCCCGCGCTCGCCTGCCATCCACCTTTTACCGCTCCCTGACAGGCCGGGTATTCACCCGAGGTTTTGCATTCTACATATCCTAATACATTGCCTACGTATGGACCAGACGCACAGTTACAATTTTAAACATCTTATAACAGTTTCAACATTTGTTACATTTCAATTCTTTTACAATATTGCTTGAAATTTGTCATAAACATTAATCTTCACATTGAAACTTGTTTACAGTTTTCTTAACACAATGACATGAAACAGAAAACAAATGAAATCAGAACATCAATTACACTAGTTTATCGAAAAATCTGATGGAAAAAAATTTACTTATATGTACAATAGTACAGCGTCGTTGTTGCTGTTACCCATACTACCTCTCCTACCAAGAAAAAGTTCAAGGCCGTACCCTTGGCTGGTAAAGTCATAGCAACGGTCTTCTGGGACTCTGAAGGGGTTATTCTGTTTGATGACCTCTCTCATGGTCAAACTATCAACTCTCAAGTGTACTGTACTACCATCAAGAAGTTGAGGTCGTCACAAAAATGCAAACGAACTTCTCCTTCCCCATGACAACATAAGGTCTCACATACGTATGTATGAAGGTAGTATCTGTTCCCGAAAGAACAGGTACCATTGATGACCGTGCAGCTTCTCTAGAATGAAATGATAATTAAATCGACACCCTAGCTGCAAAGAGGCGTCGATATACATAATTGGGGACATGTTGAAAACGTGTGCCCCGACCGGGACTCGAACGCGGCATCTGCTGCTTACATGGCAGAAACTCTATCCATCTTTTTTTATCTCATTTTGTTCGCTTTCGTTCGTTGCATCTGCTCGGGCGGACGTCGTAAGACACTCGTTTAAGTTCGTCGTTGATCGGTTAACTCAGTTTTTTTTTTAGTACAGAGGGCAGCTACCCCTCTGACCGAACATGCTGAGCTACCGTGCCGGCATCCTTCTGAGCCACCGAGGGCACAGAGAATAGTGTGCCTGCAGGGACTTATCCCTTGTACGCATGCCGTGAGACCCAAACCGCTGGGTAGCTCAGTTGGCGCCGACACGGTAGCTCAGCGTGTTCGGTCAGAGAGCTGGTTGGCCTCTGTAATAAAAAAAACTGAGTGGAAGGATCAACAAACGAACTTGAAAGGATGTCATGTGACGCCCGCAACGACCAAACACAACTATAAACAACGAACAAAATGAAAAAAAAGTTGGTAGAGCACTTGCCCGCAAAAGGAAAAGGTCCCGAGTTCGAGTCTCGGTCCGGCTCACAGTTTTAATCTGCCAGGAAGTTTCAGTTCAGTAGTGCTGTTGTGCTGTTCTGTGATTGGTTGTCCTGTCTTTCGCTTCACTACATTCCATGTAGCCTCAAGTTTGTTACCAGAACCAAGTAACCAATTCCCACCAGAAGTGCTGATTTATGACATTATGTGCATGTTATTCGATTTTTTAATAACCTTTCTCAGTAATTTTGAGTACTGTTTGTAGTGTTCAAATACTGCAGGATTCCTACTTGTTCTGGCCAAAAGATACAATTCCCTTTTCCTTTCACAAGATACTTTAATCCTTCTAGTGAGCCATCGTTTTTTACCTGGCTGTTTAGTGTCCTTTCTGACTAGCTTATGTGGAAAGCTATTTTCCAATAATAATACGAATTTACCATGCAATAGATTAAATTCTATGCTAGCATTTAGTTCATTATAAATTACATCCCAAGTGATCTTCTCTAAACTATTCTTAAAAGCATTTGTCCTGGAGTCATTACTTATTCTAACTGTAAAGTGCTATGTTATTTATCCTATTGCAAAAACGCTTTCGGTAAATAGACATGATGACTCTGGTGAAATTTTCTAGAAGCCCACGATTTATCCATTACCACAGAATGCTGCCTTCAGCAGCATCCACAGACAAATTTTATTTGTTTAATTTTTTCGAAGGAACCCAGTTCCGGGTTTCGAATCTATGTATTGTCAGATGGCTTGCATACTTTCATCAAAACACGTCGCTGTTTGACTACAGTGAGTTGCCCTAGGGCAAACAAATATTTCAGTTTCAAAAGTCTGACAATGGTGACTACAGTACAGCCTTGTGTTATTTTCGAGACGTAATTTGCATCTCCAATACAATCCTTCCAGTGACCGAATTCCCACATAACGACAATGCGGCCCTTGGTTTCTTCAACAAATAAAACACTGATCTGAATGTGTACGAAACAAAATTCAGCAACTGGCACAGAGTTAACTATGGGACAATTAGTATGATATAGCTGCTTTGGGCGTTGAAATAATTCAACAGCTGTACTTGAAATAGTGCCAGACTGTGACTCGACAAAGTAGGGACTCAGTGAGCTAATTTGATGCTCCCAACACCACATCTGCCCACACAATCCCACATGTCGGATTTTTTAGTCGAGTCCTTATACTCGATAACTGTATCAGAAGTAGGGAATTAGCAGTATGTTACAACACTTAGCCCACTTACAGCAGAGAAAAGGGAACTACAATCATCTGATAGACACTCACTTCAGCATTGCCAACTGATTATTCGTGGAAACTTGTTGTACTTTTCATGTATCGGAATGGTCATGCTTTGTCATAATATTTGAAGATCGGATTCATTTGTGCTTAAGTCAATAAATCTTATTGTGATACTACATATCGCTATCATTCTAGTAATTTATAGAGCCATATCAGAGTAGCTTGTAGCTATCCACATTTTTGGGAGAGATTATTCAATGTATTGTAAACTATGTAAGGGTGGTAAATCCATGAACTTTCATTACAGACGGGACCAAACAGATTATTAAACATTCTGCCATCCTTGCGTGTGATTGGGAGAGTGGCAGTTCCGGGAGGGGGGGGGGGGGGTGGCCAGTATGTATCTTCACAACACTGACATACAGGTTTTACTGAAATCAGGGGACTAATTTCACATCGCTACCTGGCAACCTTTCATAACTTGGTGAACTTACCGTTGGTATGAACTTTATGATGAAGATGCTGAGAAGCAGTTAGTAATTAACTCAAATTCCACCGTTTCTTCCTTTTCTTAATTCCGCAGTAGATGCGTCTGCAAGCACGAATTTTTTAATTCATGAGCTTATATCCTTCTGATTTAGGTGATTCTTTTTATCTATTCATTATTTATTGTATTGTTCATGTCACTGTTCTTTGATTTCTTCACCATATCCTATCTTGTGGCTGATAAAAGTCATCAAGGACAGAGTTGTAGATTATTTTGGATGAGTTTTAATTGTAGAGACATTGTAATGTGTTAGTTTTATGTGTTAGATGAAACATGGTCTTTCAGATTATTTCTGTTCTGTCACGAGCAAACTTTACATGAATGTTAACCAGGAATAAGGTTAGATTATATCAAACTGGGAGTCGGTTAATATAAATAAAACAATGGAGACTGCACATGATAGGGACGACAATTTACCTGGGGGTGAGATGGCACACTATGCCATGGAGCAGGAAGCCACGAGCGCAAATGAGAGCAGCGGTGTAGAAAATGTGCGAGAAGTTTGGAGGAAATAAACTACCTGAGCGAGGAAGAAGACGTGGCTCAAGATAATAGATGAGTTGATACCATTGACCATTTGCGGGAAGATGCAGCCGATAGTGTGAATAGGTCCATCTTCCCCTGTCAATGCAGAGGAGCATAGGAATCTCGTGTTGCGTCACCTGCAGGATTGACAAAGCACGATAAGGAACCGAATTTACTCCTTCAAATACTAAAGGAAATGAAAGAACTAGAGCACAAGAGAGAACAAGAAGCCAAGCAATTAGAATGGGTGCGAGAACAAATGGAACATAAGAAGGAAGAAGAAGTGAAAGAATTACCACAGAAGATGGACTAGATTTACGCCCATGTAACGGAGGTAGGCAAGATTAGCAAAAGAGCCAGTCAGACTGCGTCAGAGATGAAGAAGGAGGCTGCCTTGGCCATAGTAGGAGTGGAGAGAGCTATAAATTATCTAACGTGGCAAATAATCGTTCCAGACTAGCTAGACGCACTGCAAATGCGAATAGAGTGCCGTTGTCGTCATCTCAGAAGCGGTGTCTCAGTGCAGTTGCTGGATCCTCACAAAGGTTCGAACAGGTGGAGGACGACGTAGCACAAATTGAACAGCAACTGTGAAAGGGTAAATCTCATTCTGATATTACCGAAGAGATACACAGAATCGCGTCTCCGGTGGGATTCTCGGCGCACACGTCACCAAAGGGTAGCAGGACACATGCCAAATGCTATGGAATGGAGAGCGAACTTTCGCAGAATTGCATACCTATTAGTAAGTACAATGTGGAGTGCCATTACCGCGAAAGTGTTGAACAGATGGGTGTCAATACAAGACACGAAGTTTTGGGACATGAGGAGCAGATTAAGAGTGACTGAATCCAGAGTAAATACAAGCACGAGAGCAGAATACGCATTCGGTTACAAGCACATTCTAACGTCGTTGAAATTCCAAAATTTCAGGATCAATGCCAGCTCTCGCCATCTGAACGTGCGGTTGTCAGTCAGTAATACTTTGCCTACATCATGGCCATTAGAGGCAAAACTAGAATTTATCTGCAGTCACATAGAAGGACTGGCAAAAGAGGAAATATGCAGGATAATGGCCACTTGTCGTATATACCAAGAATTTAAAGTCGCCTTTCTGGGAATATATTGGTCCCGAGAAATGCAAGAGAGCATGAAGGAAGAAATCATTTTGTGTCCAGATTACGAGTCTTTTGGTTATAAGAGCCCATCGATAATGTTCGAGGTTTTGTTGAAGAAAAATCAATTTCTGGACACACCCTGCAATGAGAATAAAATAATTAAGAGAGAATAAAATAATTAAGAGAGAAGAAAATAATTAAGAGAAATCAGTAGGATCCAGAATGCGAACTTCCAACAGCAACGCAAAAAGAATGAGAGGAGGAACGCGCGGGAAGCACCGTATGGAAGGCAGGACAATAGCGGAGCTAATTCAGATCGACGGGCAAACTGCAATCAATTCTGTGGTGGCAACATGATCGCAGTTGGTGTGAGAGCGACAGAAATCATCAAGGAGGCGAGAGAGTGGAGGTCCATGGGTCAAATGTGAGTCTTGAGCAACGTAATTAAATGGCCATTTTGTTGATTGTTACTGTTAATCGTATGTTAATTTATCATTGATTGTTAACGTTGATCGTTGATGTTGCTCGTATGTCGATCGTAAAGGTGATCATATTTACCCACTAACTAGCTTAACAATTTTTTTAAAAAGAATATTGTTTATATTCAACAAATTCGAAATGACGATAAAATTAACAAATATTTTTCCTGTGAACCATGATTGATTAAATTCGAAACGATGATAAAATTAACAAATATTTTTCTTTTGGGTATTGATCGACTAGAATAAAAAATATAAAATAATTAAATTGGAAATCCGTCTTTAAAATATTTATAGTTATCTGTTTCACTTCCCTAATTAGCACTCGAATCCTTTTATTCCAAATAACATTTATTAATTGCTTTAAGAATCTTTTTATCTACTTATTTCTACTTCATTCATTTAAATCTTTTAATTCTACAGAAACATCCTTTTCTTTATCTTAAACAGTAATTTTTCCACAACGGATGTTATGTAAAATTAAATCCAAACATTTGACTTGCTATTCTTCGTGTAATACACTATTTAATTTTTCTCTTGTATCTTGGTAATGCATTTCATTTTTGTAAAATAGATCTAAAATATTAACATTTCTATCTTTATTCATTTATTACTACTGTTTGTGTATATCTCTTTTTTCGTACAGTAGCTATACAGTATTTGCTCGTCTTGAAATAATAGAAGCTAAAACCAGTGGTGACAATGACTGAATTTAAATTCAGCTAACTGCCGTACATGGATCCTGGCAAGGCATCAGTTATCATGTTGACATTGAACTGTGCCCTACAGTATTGCCCCCCATTCGTTGTGAGTGTAAAATTACATCAAAGGGAATGAAAGTGGCAGTGTTCAAAGATAACTATGAAATGCGCTTTGTCCAGCTATCTGTGAGTCCACCAATGCAGTTTGCAGGCTGAATACAGAAACTGGTGACATTTTCGACACATCAGAGTTCACGTAACCTATTGCAAAGCTTCCAGGATTCTCAGACATGGATGCTATATGCATCAATGATGCTCAACACAATTTGCTCCTCTGCAGACGACGATGACAGTGATGATGGATTAGGTGACGAAGTTGGTACTCAGTCTGAAAATATTGTGACACATACAGAGGCTGCAAAAATTATTGTTCATTTGAAATACCAGGCAGAAACTACTTTGGCTGAAATAATGCTGGTCAAAGGCTTGTATGATCGTGCCCTATAGAAATGAAATGCGAATAGCCTCAAAAGAAGTTTAGTGATTGTTTTAGTGTACAAAATACTATGTTTTTTAATTACCTGATCACAATATGTGAAAATGTACAATTTGTGTGATGATGTGGAAATAAATATAACTTTTGTGTTAATGGAGTTTAACCAATGTGATAAGATAAATGAAAAGTTCATATTTAAATTATATATTTAAATTAGCTGAAGAAATATTTGAGAATAGAATTAAGTGTGTATTTTAGTCTCTCACTTGTAATGTTTATTGATAATACATATTTCCGTATCTTTCTGGTTAAATAATTAACTGACACAGTTATCAGTTGATTGATTTATTAATGAAGGTATATCATCATCAGGATAGAAAACAATAGAAAAAATGCTAGTGCAAAGTTCTTTGTTCAGAGGCTATCCACCTTTATACAATAAAAGTTTTATTAAATAATTTTTCTTTATTCACCCAACTATTACATGAATTATCAGATCCTAACCATTTAACATAAATCTTATTACCTTTCTTTGTATAACTTTTTGTATAAGGTATATATCTCCATATTTTGTGTTTTGTAGGTATTTCTAAAAAGAATTCTTTGATATATTTCAATCTGTATAGAATTTTATGTGATAGTATAACATAATAACTTCAAAATTTTCTGCTGACCAGTTAGCAGTTTAGCTTTTTACAAAAATTCGTTTAAATTTGCTTATTCTGACATTATCTCCAGTTTTAAATTATGGTCTTTACTCATTAGACACAATTTTGCTTATATTAGATTTATCAACATCTTTAGGTTTCACTTCTATTATCAAATGTTTTGTATTATAATATCTATCAACTAGTTTTTCAACTAAATCTCTCAATTATAATTACTTTGAATAGCAATTTTTTCCACATTTTTCCTTAAATTTGCTGTTAAATCTTTCAACAACAGACACTTTTAACTCTGAGAAAGTTGAGCAATGGTTAATGTTATATTTCTCGTAAGATCTTGAAAATATTTCCGGCAAAGTTCTCTTCATTATATGTCTGAACATTTTTTGGCGATCTTGAAAGCAAATTCTTTTCAAAAACTTGAGAAGCTTTTCTGCCTTTGTTACCTTAAATTGAATACTCGAAACAAAGTTTGAAAAACACCCATTACAGTTAAAAATATGGTTATCCTTCATTTATTTTGTAAATTCCTTTTAAATGTCCAGAACACATTTCTACTAAATCTGCTTACCTCAAATCGACTAAATCAAGTGAAAGAACATTCTTTATTGGAATTTTTTGTGTTATTGGCTTATGTAATCCATTAGTAATTTTTTCATGAATGTTAATGTTACCAATATTTACAAATTTTCTTAAGAAATTTACTTTCTTTATTTCTACATACTGCTCAAATTCCTTCTATCTTTTCTCATTAATTTTTTGTTATTGTTCTTTGAGGATGATGAGTTTCGTAATTTTTTTTACATTTAAGACACCAAATGTGACATTCTTAACGACTCAGAATGAATTTCGGTTGTCCTTTTATACAGATTATATTTCATCAAATAAAAGAATTTGTGCATCTACAGGTATCTTCTCCTTTGATCTTAAAGTTAGAAAATTTGATTTATATACTGTTATTGATTGATTATCATCATTTATTTAATGTAGATCATCATGTACACTTGATATAACATCAATATTATTTGTACCAATGAGAATAATTTTTTCCAGTGTAAAATCATATTCAAAATTATATATTTGTTGCTGACTTCCTGTCGAAATAAAAATTCAATTATTTGTTTATCATATACCTTTGTTTCTAGTACACGGGCAAAATCTTACACTCAGACTTCTAATTCTCTGTTTAAATTATTACTCTCTTCATTAAGATGTGTTATAGTGACATAATTATCATCATGATGCTGATTAGTTTTTCATTAAGGAGTGTTTTAGTGACATAGCTATTACATTATGTTAAAATACTTCTGTATTCAGCATTTGTAACTAGGTTATTCTGCTTTATCTAAACATCCTTTGTTAACTCCATCATTTTTATTAGCAGGGTCATTTACATCTACTAATATTCTGTCATTAAAATCAATACAACTTGTCACTGCCTGAAAAATTTTACTCAATTTGCTATACATTTTCCTTCCAAATTTTTTTCTTTTTGGATCAATTACTTTTTTAAACTCGTATCTGTTTTGTTCTAATTATCGTAATTTTACTTTTTTAGTACTTTGCAAATTTATTTTATTTCCAAAAATTTTCTCTTATTAGATTCAAAAATCCTTAAATTTAACTTTAGCATAAATCAGATGATCACATGTAACCTCATCATAATCTTGTATTCACTCCATATTTTAATAGAATCCCTTTTTACCTAAATATTTAATTAGTAGTTTTGGTATATTGCCACCAAACCATTTCTGTATTATTTGTTCTATAGTAATGAATCCATTGTGTATTACCATGATTTGAAGAATCTAAATTAGCTTTTCCAGGTTCCTAATTTTTTTAGTTTGTTAGGTAATTGGTCAACCATAAAAACGCCACAATTATTTTAAATTTTAAACTGTTTTATTAGAGTCTGTAGGTCATAATTTGATAATGCTCTATCATAGGTCTTAATCATTTCGTCAATGTTTTTATTCCTTTAGCTTTCTTTTCTGTTGGTAAATTATGTCTGTTTTGTTCAGGTAATTTAGCGTGATTCTTTTAATTATCATGAGCTATTTTAGCAATAGTGATGCTCCATCAGTAATGAACCAATAACTCATTATGCTGCAAAAAAGGGAAAAATTTCCTATATATTTTGTTAAACTTCCTTCTTCTATCTTTCTTGTTAATTAGTAAATGACTTTTTCATAACAGCTGTATCTAAGGTTTGAGTAAATTTCCACCAATGTTTTCTTTGTCGTCCTGATAGTCTGTCTTTCTTTTTTGAGCATGAATTCAAAATTATAAATGCTATATAACTACTCATTATTGAAGATAATTTTAATCAGTTTCCCTTTTGTTTTGGCACTTGGCAACAAAGAATAACCAATGTTGAAATTATTCATTTATATATACTAAAATTTCATAAAAATTTAAGAAGATGATCTTATTGAAATCTGATTAAACAAATAATAAAAAATATATTTCCCCACCATTATCATCAATTTTTAATCGTAATACTAACTTTTTTCCATACATTCTTTCTCTAATTGCTGTTGCAGCTAAATCTTCTGCAAATGTTTAATCTTCAGTAAATATTATTTATTTTGTGATGTTCTGATGTTGTTTATCTTCTTCATGTCTAGATTCTAAATCAATATTATTGCTGTATGAAATGTGTTTTTTTACGTGCTTCATCTAACTTATTTATACCTTGATTTGCTCTCACTATTCTTTTTTTTCTAATTTTGTCCTAGACCACAATAATTATAGCCAAGTAGCTGGATTTCAAATGGTAGTTCGTTAATTAATGTGTTAAGTAATACTTTACCAAAGTTTTCATTTTTCCAAATTGTATATGGCAAATTGTTCAAAAATGTAATCAAATAATGTATACCTTTTGGACTGTTGATAATAAAATCATAAAACTTGTTAGTTAACATTTTTGATGTAACATCTTTTTCATTATGATAATTCTTATGATGAATTATCATTAATATATTGATTAAATCTCTAACATCTTTCATCCAAAAATATTCATCTGATTTTTCGGTATATTTATCAATTCTACGATTCTTTTCTCACTTTCTAAGTAGTGTGTATTTCATTGTCTTAATTTTGGAAAATAAACAACAACATTTTTTTTCTTCAAGTCATTATATTTGATATCGCTTTCTGATTTTATTTTATATTCTTATCAGAATACAGTGTTCCTAAATCAAATAATATACTTGCATAATTTGATAAATTGACAGAATCAAATTTTGAATTTATATCATTCACAGTCATATGTTTTTAGATAAAAGTTCCATTAGTTAGTCATAGCTTAATATACTCTTTCATCATTACCTTATCTCCATCAAAATTTACTGGTAAATTACAATTATATATTTAAACAGACCAATAGGTCTTAATCCAAAACTTTATCCTCTGTTAATGCATCAGGATTGTCCTGGAGCGAAAGCAGTAGGCACCCGTTGAGGTGAAAAATCAAACATATTTTTAACTACATGAATGTATAATACTGTAAAAAGGAAAGCCAGGCCTATAGGAGCCACCAAGACTGAGTGGGCTACCACCCAAGAGAGCAGGAGAGGAGAGCTTCTGGTCAGGTCAGAAGCTGCCAGCAGAAGAGACCGAACAGTGTGTTTGCTCCCAGTGGCTGGCTGCAGTCCCATCCCCACTTGACTACCTCCAAGTCTCCCTATTGGTCGGCCAAATCAAAGATGTGCAGTCTGGTAGCATTACCTCATCAGCAACACATTAATTTAGCTGCTGATGGTCCAACACCTGAGCTTCAAAGTGGATATTTCCGATTCTGGGCAATGTGACTGAGACACTGCAACTAGCTGTCAGGCAGAAGGCACTGACATACATCAGGTGAAATATAAAAATCAAATTTTATACTATTAAATCCATTCAGTAACGGCCCCACTGTACACCTCACTACGATTAACATATTCCATCATTCTTTCACTTATGTTAATTTCTTAACATTTTGTTATTTTAGATTTTTAGTCTCTCCTTTATATTTATTTAACACATCTTGTACTTCTGATTCGCTTAATGTATAATCAATTGATGATATATCTTCAAATTTTTCTAAATGTTGATGAGTATAAGAAACAATTTGCATTTCAACTTTTCTTTTTTCTTCAAAAGCCTTTAACACATTATCTCCTAAACCTTCAATTCATTGTTTAGATTTTTCAGTTTTACCTGTAACAGATTGATCTTTTTCATATTTCTCATATTCCATTCATGACAGCTTCATCCATTTTTTTCAATTTTTCTTTTATTCTTCAACTTTTATAGTTTCGTTTAGCTTTTTGAACACTTCTGGATCGAATGAAGTAACCTTCAGATTGTATTTATCCAATATTTAATTAGGATTAAAACATTAATAATTTATTTTCTAATACTTTTTTATTATGTTTAACATGTTTAAAGTATATGTTTATGTTAAACATTTACATATATATTTAATGTTTACATTTATGTTATGTTATGTTTAATGTTGATGTTTAACATGAAAACATTTACATTTCACTTATGTTTAATATTTATATATGAGATGCATGTTTAATGTTTATATTTAACATTTATGATTCATATTTAATTTTTATATTTATGTTGATGTTATGTTAATGTTTAGTGATTGGATAATTTATAAGAATGATTGATTTAAATTATACTTATGATTTTATATAATTTAATTAAACAAAGTGTTCTACACTTACATTTATTATAAAACAGCAACCACATGCGTCTGGCCCACATTTAGCTTCATTGTAAGACCACAAACAAATTGTGTAATGTTGCTCAATTTTTTTAATGTTTAATTTTGTTCTGAATAATTGGAGCCTCAGTATAATGCCTTTCTATGTTCATGTAAACTGCAGTCAGTATGGTTGATTAATAGATTTTTTAATATCTTCTTTGAAGTTCATATAATTAAGATAAAAATCATTAGTTGTATAGTGGAGCTTGTGAATGTTAGAAAAATTTTAATCCAATTTCGATATTTTGCATCACTAATTTTTCTTGTCATCATTATTGTGAGAAATCCAATGTGATCTGCAATCCAATATAAACTACATTTTTCACTATGATAATTAGAATTAATACATTCCCAACAAGCTTGTATTAAATATGATTTCAATTTGTGTCATCTTCTCTAAATATATTTAAAAGTTGAGATTATCTCAGACTAATTGCTTTGGCACCCTTGGATATGTCTGAGCTAATTAAAAACAATTTATTCACTCATATCCACCTCTAGTAAATTGTTCTCTATCTTTATCCTGATTTTCATAAATGAAACCATCAAATAAAACAACTGAATTATTTTCAGGTTCATTTAATGGTACAATTTCATCATTATTGTCGATGTTGTAAGAATTTCCTCTTAATTTTTTACACATTTTTAGAAATTCTTGATAGTTTGGTTGATGTAAACTTTTGGAATAAACGTATAATGATTGATTTTATGTCAATTTAACATCCTGAAGCTAAAATGTAATTTTCGATGATTAATATTTTTCTGCAGTTGCTTGGACGAATTACCACGTTGTTGCTGTTGTGGTATTCAATCCAAAGACTGGTTTCATGCAGCTCTCCATGCTACTCTATCCTGTGCAAGCTTCTTCTCCCAGTACCTACTGCAACCTACATCCTTCTCAATCTATTTAGTGTATTCATCTCTTGGTCTCCCTCTACGACTTTTACCCTCAACACTGCCCTCCAATCCTAAATTGGTGATCCCTTGATGCCTCAGAATATGCCCTACCAAACGATCCCTTCTTCTAGTCAAGTTGTGCCACAAATTTCTCTTCTCTCCACTTCTATTCGATACCTCCTTATTAGTTATGTGATCTACCCATCTAATCTTCAGCATTCTTCTGTAGCACCACATTTCGAAAGCTTCTATTCTCTTCTTGTCTAAACTATTTATCGCCCATGATTCACTTCCATACATGGCTACACTCAATACAAATACTTTCAGAAACGACTTCCTGACACTTAAATCTATACTCGATGTTAACTATTTTATCTTCTTCAAAAACACTTTCCTTGCTATTGCCAATCTACATTTTATATCCTCTCTACTTCGACATCATCAGTTATTTTGCTCACCAAATAGCAAAACTCGTTTACTACTTTAAGCGTCTCATTTCCTAATCTAATACCCTCAGCATCAGCCGATTTAATTCGACTACATTCCATTATCCTTCTTTTGCTTTTGTTGATGTTCGTCTTATATCTTCCTTTCAAGACACTGTCCATTCTGTTCAGCTGCTCTTCCAGGTCCTTTGCTGTCTCTGACAGAATTACAATGTCATCAACGAACCTCAAAGTTTTTATTTCTTCTCCATGGGTTCTAATTCCAACTCCTAATTTTTCTTTTGTTTCCTTTACTGCTTGCTCAATATACAGATTGAATAACATCGGGGATAGGCTACAACGCTGTCTCACTCCCTTCCCAACCACTGCTTCCCTTTCATGCCCCTTGACTCTTATAACTGCCATCTCGTTTCTTTGCAAATTGTAAATAGCCTTTCGCTCCCGGTATTTTACCTCTGCCACCTTTAGAATTTGAAAGAGAGTAGTCCAGTCAACATTGTCAAAAGCTTTCTCTAAGTCTACAAATGCTACGAACGTAGGTTTGCCTTTCCTTAATCTTCCTTTTAAGATAAGCTGTAAGGTCAGTATTTCCTCATGTGTTCCAATATTTCTAAGGAATCCAAACTGATCTTCCCCGAGTTTAGCATCTACCAGTTTTTCCATTCGTCTGTAAAGAATTCGGATTAGTATTTTGCTGCCGTGGCTTATTAAACTGATAGTTCGATAATTTTCACATCTGTCAACACCTGCTTTCTTTAGGATTGGAATTATTATATTCTTCTTGAAGTCTGAGGGAATTTCGCCTGTCTCATACATCTTGCTCACCAGATGGTAGAGTTTTGTTAGGCCTGGCTCTCCAAGGCCGTCATTAGTTCTAATTGAATGTTGTCTACTCCCAGGGCTTTGTTTCGACTTAGGTCTTTCAGTGGTCTGTATCATGTATTGAATTGAATTAGGTATTTTTTTATTTCTTCTCTTGAATTCGTATTTTTGGGTTCTACTCTGTTTACATTTAATTAGTTATAATCTTTTAGGAATTAATGTGTCTATTTTTTCAATTAAGTGATAATACAAGAGTTCTCAAGAAATAATTAACAGTACCTATAAGAGATACACGATGTGATCAAAAGTGTCGAGACACCTAGCTGAAAATGACTTACAAGTTCGTGGCACCCTCCATCCGTAATACTGGAATTTAATATGGTGTTGCCCCACTCTTAGCCTTGATGACAGCTTCCACTCTCACAGACATATGTTCAATCAGCTGCTGGAAGGTGGACGGTTTCTTTGGGAATGGCAGCTCATCCTTCACGGAGTGCTGCACTGAGGAGGGGTACCAATGTCGGTCAGTGAGGCCTGAAACGAAGTTGGCTTTCCAAAACATCCCAAAGGTGTTCTATAGGATTCAGGTCAGGATCCTGTTCAGGAAAATCCATCTCAGGGACGTTATTGTCGTGTAACCACTCTGCCACAGGCCGTGCATTATGAACAGGTGCTCGATCATGTTGAAAGATGCAATTGCCATTTGTGAATTGTTCTTAAAAAGTGGGAAGCAAGAAGGTGTTTAAAACACCAGTGTAAGCCCGTGATGTGACAGCGCCACACAAAACAACAAGGGTTGCAAGTCTTCTCCATGAAAAGGACGGCCACACCATAGCACCACCACCTCCGAAATTTACTGTTGGCACTACACATGTTGGCAGATGACATTCACTGGGCATTCGCCATATCCACACCCTGCCATAGGACCGCCACTTTGTGTACCGTGATTCATCACTCCAAACAATATTTTTCCACTATTCAATCGTCCAATGTTTACGCTCCTTACACATTTGGGATTTAATGATGTGATCTGTGGCTTATGAACAGCCACTATCACATCGGCACCAGTGGACCTAGTGATGTTTAGGAGTGTGGATATCTCGCCTACAGACGTATTACACATGTGACACTCAATCACCTAACCACGTTCGAAATTTGTGAGTGCTGCAAAGCACCCCATTCTGCTCTGTCACGATGTCTAATGACTACAGAGGTCGCTGATATGGAGTACCCGGCAGTAGGTGCAGCACAATGCACCTAATATGAAAAACGTATGTTTTTGGGGGTGGTCCAGATACTTTTGATCACATAGAGTAATTATAAAAACGTTCTCCTAATTAGATTTTGTAAAACATTTTTAACTCCCAAAATCACATCAAAAAATTATAAACTGTATTGTGACAGACAAACAATAGTAGTTCCTATTGGCATTTGTATTTTGAAAAGTTTATAATAATTTGTTCATACAAAAAACTTAATATATACTTTAGAGCAGATGAAATTTTAGTAGAGTTGTTATAGAAGCGATATTAAATTGTATATGGACATAAAGGATGGTATCAGAAGTGTGTTAGTATTTAACAATCAAATTATTCCAACTAATGAAAAAAATATTGCTAGCAATATTAGAAAAATTATATTATTTTAATTAATTAATGTTAATTTTAATTTAGCTGTTGGAATATTTGTAAGAAACGATTATTTTGAATGTGAAACTAGTGTTATTACTTCATTTAAGCCTCAAGTTAAACGTGGTCCACTGAAAAATTATAAACCAAATTATCCTATGCTTATTCCAATTCCTGATAAAATCCAAGATTTGAAACGAATATTACCAATGCAAATGCTAATTTGATTTTCAGTGGTGTTATTGTAACAGTTATTTTGGAAATGAGTTAATACATTTTAATCTTTATAACTTAACAAGATTGACAGCTATCAGTTTTATTCGTTTCCAGTGAATGAGAAAAGTCAGAATCTAGATCTTCCTAATACAGATGCAGAAATTAACAATCATACTGGGGATGGCTGGCTACATCCAAATCATGCTCCATTTTACATGAATTTTAAAACTGTTACAACTGATGGAACAAATCATCCAATTGGTGATGGGAAATCTAATAAAAATTACTTGATAACTGTGTACCAAACAATTTGATTTTGTAACCATCAAGAAATGAAATAATATTTGTTTTATAATAAAACATTCTATTATTTCATAATCAGTTTTATTGCATTTAGCTTGTTCTGCTTCTGCTAAAACTTTTATGGAAGGTAGTATACTTAATAAAGATAAAATAAGGTGTAAATAAAGAACTACTAAAGCCACTGGAGATCTTTAGTGTTTTTTTTAAAGAGATTAAACTGTAATTTTTACTTTGTGTTAGAGTTCAAATGCTGCAATTTTTTGATGGGCCGAATATAATGATGCTGGAGTCGAAATAAAAGATACATTACCAGTAGAAAGTAAAACTGAGGGGCTGCTAGCAAAACCAAACTAGTCAGTGGTGCTTCAAGCTGCCCAACTGTCGACAAACCACTGATAACTTACGCTTGGTGTGCAACTGCCCTGATTCTTTTACATTGTACTCCAGTTCTCTGTGTTTTTAAGTTAATAAGGACACAAATTGTCCATAGTGGCCATCAAAGGAGCAATACAGATGAAAAAGGAGATTAATATAAATGATGCCAAAGTACATGGGAAAACTGGTACAGCTTGCATGACTGGAGAGGACTGCAGATTCGTAGGACTATGAATTTATTGTATTGTCATTAGTTATTGGTAATGCATTTTCATAAGGTGACCACTTAAAAAAATTTAAAACTCATACATTTAAAATAGAGCAGACGTCAGTTTTATCTCTGTTCACTTAATCTTTCTTTTCAGTTTAAGAGAAAGGAAGCAATGAATGTACTTCTTATATTTATACTACACTGACGAGCCAAAGAAACTGGTACACCTGTCTAATATCATGTAGGAACACCATGAGCACACAGAAGTGCTGCAACATGGCGTGGCATGGACTCAACTAGTATCTGAAGTAGTGCTGGAGTGAGTAGACATCATGAATCCTGAAGGGCTGTCCATAAATTTGTAAGATGCGAGGGGGTGGAGATCTCTTCTGAACTACTCGTTGCAAGGCCGCCCAGATATGCTCAATAATGTTCATGTCTGGGGAGTATGGTGGCCAGCGGAATTGTTTAAACTCAGATGAGTGTTCATGGAGCCACTGTGTACTAATTCTCGACGTGTGCGATGTCGCATTGTCCTGCTGAAATTGCTCAAGTCTGTCAGAATGCACAACAGACGTGAATGGATGCAGTTGATCAGACACAATGCTTAAGTATGTGTCACCTGTCAGAGTAGTATCTAGACATATCAGGGGTCCCATATCACACCAACTGCACATGCCCCACACCATTACAGAGCCTCCATGAGCTTGAACAGCCCACTGCTGACATGCAGGGTCCATGCATTCATTATGTTGGCTCCATACCCATACATGTCCATCAACTCGATACAATTTGAAACGAGACTCGTCCTATCAGGCAGCAGGTTTCCAGTCATCAATAGTCCAATTTTGGTGTTGACAGGCCCAGGCGAGGTGTAAAGCTTTGTGTTGTGCTGTCATCAAGGGGACACGAGTGGGCCTTCAGGTTCAAAAATCTGTATCAATGATGTTTCGTTGAATGGTTTACAAGCTGACACTTGTTGATAGCCCAGCATTGAAATCTGCAGCAATTTGCGAAAGGGTTGCTCTTCTGTCACGTTCAACATTTTCGTCACTCGTAATTGATCCCATTCTTGTAGCATCTTTTTCCGGCCTCAGCAATGTCGAAGATCAGATGTTTTACTGGTACCTTATATTAACAGTGCACTCTTGAAATGGTCGTATGGGAAAATCCTGACTTCATGACAACTTCGGAGATGCTCTGACCCATCGTCTGTGCGCCGACTATAACACCACGTTCAAACTCCTTTAAATCTTGATAACCTTCCACTGTAACAGCAGAAACTGTTCTAACAACTGCCCCAGGCACTTGTTGTCTAATACAGCAGTTGCTGACCGCAGCGCCGTATTCCGCCTGTGTACATATCTCTGTATTTGAACAGACATGTCTATACCAGTTTCTTTGGCGAATCAGTGCATAAAACTACTTTTTCCATCAAATGTGTATTTGATGTTTAAATGCCTCCTAGGTTTTTTATTTCACAACCGTATTGATTTTATTTCATAACTAACCAGGGCAATGACCAAAGAATAATTATTGTAGGGGTAAAATTAGCACGAATTTCCACCTTAATTATCATAATTGTTTTTATTACTTCCTGTTATTTCTTTGGTTGTAGTATTCTTATCATACCTAAGGAAATTTGGTCCCTAGTCTGCTTATTTTTCTCTTGGGTTTAGGCTACTCTGCGCTATTTTGAGAAAATGGGGGAACAAACCCAGTGCAAGAATATTGAAGACTAACAAAATGATGTCGAAAGATGTCCAAGGTAGTCAGCTCACTGGTCTGAAAGTCATGCATCTTATAGCGAACTTTCGACCACAAATGGATGATGAAGACAATATCAAACCTTGGGCCACGACATCCAACTACAAAGTCAGTCTTTAGTGTTTAATCTCCTGATTTTGACTTCAAAAATAAAGCTGTATATTTCTGATGTGTACCATGGTACTTGGAGCCATCACATTCACACAGTTCCGAAGTTCAAAACTTCAAACAGAATCAACTTACCAGGAACTTTCTCATCCCCCCCTGGAGTGAAGCCCGAGAAGGCTAACGACGTATCGAAAACTTGCTGAAAACTTCATTTGTCCTGCAAGCAAAGAGCTCTACTCAAGACTGTTTAGCACAGATACAATAGCCAATACACCTATATAACCAGTTGTGAATATGAAACCGACAGTCCTGACAATAATGATAGATGTGAAGATTACTGTTTTTAAATGTGACTGTATCTTGTATAGCACATTCTACATCCTATCTCTTTAATAAATAATTGTTTAAGTAATACAAGTCGTAAGATAATACTTCATCCTCACAATAGCATCTATATGGCATATAACTATAATACTGTTATGCAATCTGTTTGTGGCACTCCTATTGAATTCTGCAAAACCTCAACTATTCTAATCCATTTTCCTTGTCCATACTCAGAGAATATAATTTGGTATCACACAATTAGATCTGATACCATTCCTGATGACTAAAGATTATTTAAACAAAACTAGTGGAGATTTTGCGAGAAACACCTCAATTGTAATTGACAATATGGAAATTCGAGTGCAAATGCGAGTTCCAGTGGTTAAATATGGAAAAGGTTATGAGCCTGAACAATGAAAATTTACACTGAAAAATCCTAAGATACCAATTTCCTTATACGACTTACAGCCTAATCAAGCAGCAGGATTAAGCAGTAAGAAATACATCAAGAGAGATATCATTAATTATTATAATTAAAATGAGTTTGATATGCCTCATTTTATATTTTACGTGTTTCAAACTGATAGTAAAAATAATTAGTTAATTGATTCATCATTATATGATCATATTACATTACATACAATATATTTGAAATGTGGAGGACATGAAATATTTCGACAAGAAACATGGAATGTAGAAACACCATATAATTATTTGAAAAATGATGATTCATTTCCTGATTGTTAAAAAATTACTTAATTAAAAGGAGAAGTTGATATAAGTCCACATAATTTCATTACAAATTATCCTATACATGTTATAAACATGACATGTAAAGAAAATACTGTGGTGCCACAAAAAACGACAATGAAATTATGTGCTGGTTTTAACACTAATATACCAGTTGCTACACTAGCATACATAATGATCTATGGAAAAAAAGAATTTAATATATGATGCAAAACATAGAATATTATCTGAGAATTGTTAATATTCTACTTTTTCACACTTCTTAATATTATCATCTTTTCTTAACTTTTTGTTACATTAAACTTCATCATCAAAAAGTAGATTTTTTAATACTTTTCAGGTTTTGTTAGAAACTGGTCAATATCATGATTATTAAACAGCTCAACTATCTCATCAATTGCATAAATTTTTAATTTTTCATTTGTTGTTGTTGATTTGTGAGTCCATTTATAACGAAAAAATTTAATTAGAAAAATGTATGTTTTACGTTTTCTTAATGAATATATTTATCTTCTTATATGAAATGTTTTCTCTATTATTCTGTAATAAATAAATTTAAGTTCTTCTAATTAAGAATTTTTCTACATAAATTGAGTTTCTACTTAAAAAGCACAACAGTGTAAACAATCCAAATTGTCTAAGAAAATTAATGAGCTAGTAGTAGATGTTTAAAATAAAGTTAATCGATCTGATCACCTAAACACAAAACATAGAGGAAAATTTGTGTGGAGATCAAAAATGAATTTAAAATTAATATGCCAAAGAGATATTTTATAATAATTAATGGGTTGATTTACAATTTTTTGAGGGTGTAAATATTAAAGAGAGATATTAAATTCACTATATTGTCTCATAGGAGAAGGTGTAGTTAGATGAATGACAAACACTAACTTCACTTAACGATGGTTTATTCAGCACTTGCACATACAAGAGTGTGGAGTGAACTGCCTCTGGGCAGAACACATACGGTATATATACAACTGCAGAACATTCCAGTACAATGATTCTTGACATTTGTGGATACATCTAGAATGTACTAGAACCGAATATAGAAATTAAACTTTTAGAGTTCAGGTGAGTTTTGAACTCACAATCCTCCTTGCAACAGTTTAGTATCACAAGCACTATACCACGGTGACTATGCTATTCAGTTTCTTCTGCGACATTTATCCCTCCTTAAGAGAACAGCGTCTCGGTGTTGCGTCCTCCTAGTCCAGGAACGAGTCATCAGTCCTGCATATTCCAATACCTGACCACTGATGTTCGCCCTGGCGCTGATGATCTTAGAACTTCCTTTGCCGCTACGCTCTTCATCACCTTTCCGCTTGTTGCCTGTCGCTGGAGGTTCGAATTTACCCTGGGTTGCATGATTCTTATAGGGTTTCATTCGAAGGACGTAGACTGTATCTCTGATTTTTCGTCGTCTTGTGTTGGAGTCGAAATCTTCAACTTCATAAGTAACATCAGATAACTGTTTTACAACCTCATAAGGTCCAAAGTAGCGCATGAGGAGCTTCTCAGAGAGACCAGCTTTCCGAACTGAAGCGAAGACCCCAACGAGGTCACCAGGCTGGTGGTGGCTCGCGTCATACCTTTTTCTTGAGCCTGCAGCGTGTGGAGTCAGGATAACTGCCGAACTTCCTCAGCTCTGGTTAACACCTGGCCGATGTAGTCGTCGTCCACTTCATCAGGATGTAACAGAGACACAGTGTCCATGGTCGTAGTCGCCTCACGCCCATGCAGCAGGAAACATGGAGAAAATCCTGTGGTGTCTTGTTTGGCGGTGTTGTAGGCAAACGTCACGAAAGGTAGCACTTCATCCCAGTTGCTGTGCTGAACATTGACGAACATTGACAGCATGTCGGCCAAGGTCTTATTAAGGCTTTCACTAAGCCTGTAACTTGCGGATGGTAGGCAATCATCATGTGATTAGTAATGTTGCACCGACGGTTTATCTCTGTCACAAGATTCGATTGGAAAACTTTCCCTCGATCCGTAATTAACGACCTTGAGGCCCGGTGTTTTAATACAATGTCTTCCACGATGAATTTGGCTACCTCGAATGCTTCAGCTGTTTTCACGGCTTTTGTTATGGCATAGCGTGTCAGATAATCAGTGCAAACAATAATCCATCTATTGCCACTAGCAAACGTTGGAAATCGTCCGAGGAAGTCAATCTCAACACGCTGGAAAGGTGTTTCGGCTGGTGGAATTGGTATGAGTCGGCCAGGTGATTTCTGAGGAACTGCCTTTCTCCTCTGGCACTCCCAACAGTGCGACACATAGTGACAGACACTCGTAAATAAACCTGACCAGAAAAGTCTCTTGCGGATCCTACCGTATGTCTTAATAAATCTTAAATGTCCTGTAACAGGTGTGTCATGGAATTTCTGTAGAACATCTAAGCGCATGTTTTTAGGAATCACTGGTAGTCATCTATTTTCAAACGAAACGAAGTTTTTCTTCCAAAGTAATCCCTTAACTACCTTAAATTGACCTTTCACATCCTCTGACCGATTTAAGGCAAGCATAATTTGAGATATCTTAGTATCCTTCTTCTGCTCAGCAGAGAGATCCTGGAGTGCAGAGAGACAGTCACTATTGTCATCAAAGTCTTGACGGTCTTGGACAGGGTTTCTTGAAAGACAGTCGGCATCTCGGTGTTTTCTTCCACTTTTGTACTCTATGGTAATGTCATACTCTTGAAGACATAGTGCCCACCTGGCCCACCTGGCGAGACGTCCTGTTGGATCCTTAAGACTTGTCAACCAACAAAGTGTATGATGGTCTGTAACTACTGTCAATACCGTGCGAGGTAGCCGCGCGATCTAAGGCGTCCTGTCACGGTTCGCGTGGCTCCTCCCGTCGGTGGTTCGAGTCCTCCATCGGGCATGGGTGTGTGTGTTGTCCTCAGCGTAATTTAATTTACGTTAAGTAGTGTGTAAGCTTAGAGCCGATGACCTCAGCAGTTTGGTCCCATTAGATCTTACCACAAATTTCCGTTTCAAACTGTGAATGGCCTTCCATAGAAATACTGTCGAAATTTGAACATGTTCCAGATCATAACAAGACATTCTTTTTGCGTAGTTGAGTAGCTTCTCTCGGCTTTTGTAAGTGTCCTAGAAGCATAGGCTATAACTTTCTCTTTTCTTTCCGAAATTTGCACCAGAACAGCACCGATCCCATACCCATTGGCATCTATGTGTAGTTCTGTAGTTGCTTCCTCATCATACAGACCAAGTACAGGATCAGTCGTCAGAGCTTTTCGCAGCACATGAAAAGAATCTTGTTGAGCACCACCCCAGATAAATTTAGCATCGGCTTTTAACAACTCTTGGAGTGGCCTGGCTTCGATACAAAAGTCTTTGATAAAACGACGGCAATAAGAACATAATCCAAGGAAGCTTCTCACATCTCTAATACATTTAGGAATAGGAAATTCCGTTATAGATATCACCTTTTCTGGGTCTGGCCGCACACTTTCGTTTGACACAAGGTGTCCAAGTCTTTTGATTTCTTTTGCTCCAAAGAGACAATTTCTTGCATTAAGTTTCAGTCCGTCTTGTTGGAGACACTTAACAACGGCCCTCAGTCTTTTTATGTGTTCATCAAATGTCTCTGAGAACACTATAATGTCATCCAAATAACAAAGACACATCGTCCACTTCAGGTGACATAAGATTATCCATCATCCGTTCAAAAGTTGCTGGTGCATTACACTAACCAAACGGCATTACTTTAAACTCTTAGAGACGCTCAGGGGTGATGAATGCAGTTTTCTCACTATCAGCCTCATCTACTTCGATCTGCCCGTATCCCGAGTACATGTCCATGGTTGAGAAAACCTAGCTCCCCTTCAGACAATCTAGTGTATCGTCAATTCGTGGAAGGGGATAAACGTCCTTTTTAGTTACTTTATTAAGCTTCCTGTAATCAACACAAAAGCGCCAGCTGCCATCCTTGTTCCTGCCAAGAACCATTGGTGACGACCATGGGCTCTGCGAAGGATTAATGATGTCATTCTTCATCATTTTCTCTACCTCGTTGCGATTTATTCGACGTTCCGTTGCTCACACACGGTATGCTCTCTGGCATATTGGTTGTTGGTCTCCAGTGCTAATCCGGTGCTTCACCGTCGATTTGTCTAATTTGCTCTTCACCTGTGGATTGAAGCATTCAGAGAACTCTTGAGGAATGGCAATTAGCTTCTTCTGTTGTTCCTTGGTGAGATCTGGTTATAGTTGAGCTAGAAGATTTTGTCTCGTAGTGGTAGCGCCAATTTCGCCCACAGGCTCGGCATGGGAGTTTCCTATGGCGCTCAGCTGTGCGGCAATTAACGGCTCTGCGTTTGCTATGCACATACGTCTTGGAAGGATCTGCAGTTCTCGGCGACAGTTAACTATCCATAATTCACTGAATCCCTTCTTAAAAGAGACGACGGAGGCTAGGATGATCAAGTTATTCTTCAGTGGTATGCTTCTCTTACATTCCACTACAAGATCCATGGGTTGACGCATGACATGCAAATAACAGTTACATTTCTAGCGCTGACTGCAGGAATGATCACTTCATCCAGTACACATAGTCTCCACACCCTCATATGCGCATCTTCCTGTCCACAGTACCTCATCTCGTCTAGCATAATCTTCGAGCGACCACAATCTATAATTGCCTGAGAAGCTTTCAAAAAGTCCCATCCGAGAATGACGTCATGACTACACTCTTTTAAGACGATGAATTCTCAGGGCTGTGTATGACCACTTATAACCACACGAATGACGCACTGAAATATTGTGTGTTGTGTCGTGCCTTCACCTGCACCTTTGCTCTTGATAGGATACCTGGAAATTGTACTATGCTCTCCCATTCATCATATTCATCCAGTGCCATGACTGTTGCTTTCTGCAGTCATTCTTACTTAATATCCACTGCGAGGTAGAAGTTGTGTAAAAAAATCAGCAGCTAGAATTGGTTCGGTATCTTTGGCTATCAAGAAACTCCATGTCATGTGCTCTTGAAATCCAAGATCTAACCCTAATGATTTGCTTGAATATGTGCTGATTGCTGAGTTATTTGCTGCTGTTAAATATAGAGGAGTAGCTGTGCTGTCCAATTGGAACAGTCCTTTAGGTAATGAACTGACATCTGATCCTATATATATATATATATATATATATATATATATATATATATATATATATATATATATATATATATATCAAAAACTACTATTTGGAGCATCTGTCCCTTAAGAATAATCGCTTTGCCCGCTTAACCAACCTTGTAAATCCTTCTCTCAGATCATGATAGTGTCTGTAAAAGTAGAGCTACCAAAAGGTGAAGTTTTCATAACCGGACGTTGCCGTGTTGTCATGACGCCACGTGCGTATTACTTCTGCGCCAGCTACCAGCTCGAAGCTGCCTAGCTGCTTGCCTGTTGCTGCCAATATGTGGAACATAGTATCCCATTTGGAAATTCCGTTCAGACCTGTCTCTTGTATGCCTGATGCACGTGGAACCAACATCGTTAATGTGGATATCTTCTTGCATTGCAGGCCTGAATGTGCACTGTGGAGATTGTAATATTTCTGGCTTTGCAACCATCGCATTCGGCTACAAGAAGCTCTTCTTAGAGCAGTCGCAAAGCCAGCAGTGGCAACATGACAGAATGTGATGTGAGGTACCAATGAAAGATGGTTTATATAGCAGTCTAAGTTGTAATTGGAACATTAGTACTAGTATGTCTGGTGAAAAGAAAATAAGATACACTCTGAGAACTAGAGAAGGAGTTCAGTCTCGCTGTAGTAGTGACAAACTGGTGGCATAGGTACAAATAAATGGTGGTGAAGTCAGATATGGGTTTAGAAATATGTCGAATGTAGTCAAAAATGACTAGAGTGAAAATGTAAATTCAAACTTTGGTGATGAGTCTGAAACAGCAAATTCGATAACCAATAATCACGCTGAGAATTCTGAAGTAGCCATGAATGATTTCACTGAAAATGTAGAGTTAACTAATAATGAGGGCAGTGGAAATGTTGATTTAGTGTCAAACAATGATAATGTAAACCCAGGATTTGTAGTACCTTGTCAAAACAAAACGATTCATTGGAATGACGATGACAGAGAAAATGACTCCAATGCTGACTTTTCTAATGAGCCAATAGATGAGTTGTGTACATTAAGTCGTGGTACAGAGTCAGATGACACGTTACCAGCTCAGGATGATGATCAGGATGTAATGCCTATACTAAAATTAATTTTTGTAAGAACAAAGAGAGAAATCAAGAAAAGCGCAAAATAAAATATAGAAGATAGGTAAGGAATTAAGTAAAGCGCTAAAAGAAAATAAGGAGTAATTAAGTGAAACTCTAAATAAAATAGATACAGGGTTTAAAGAAACTAACTTCGAGGCTTTGGAACAAAATGACACAAATCTTGAAGCTAAGATTGAGGGATGTAGCAAGAACATAGATTATGAAAGAAAAGAATGGGGTAAAAAATAAGAAGTCAGTAAGTTAGAAATAAATCAAAATAGACATTTAACAGAATGTAACAGACCAGAGAATACGACAGATAGGATTACAGATACACCAACAAGTGAACACAGTATATAGTTACAACAAGACACCAATACCATTTTAATGAACATAACAAAAACATGTCATACAGTATGGAGTGGAATTATTTTTAAATATTTATAACAGCGATACACAAACATTTATGTTTGAAATAATTTTAAGAATAGTAAAGCAAGATGAGTGCCACTATATATCACACAGATGAAATAACCCAAAATAAATAAGTTGAAAGCTGCAGAAGAAGAGGGCGACGTTAAACCAGGTAAGTGAGTATGACAATGTACAATAGAAGCAATTCTGGTGGCAAAAATAATGGAAATAATTAAGTGTTGTCTTGGGATGATGTTGAGATCGTATCATCACAGACATATTGTTACTCTTTAGTATGAATTGAAATGGCGATGTGGTTTCTGCTGTAATGAATTATGAAGAGAGAAAAGAGGTAAATGGAGAGTTGTAGATTTGGCTACAGAAAAGTCGGCCAATTGTGTGCATAGAGAGAGAAAGGTTATTAGGCGACATAAAAGTCGGCCAATCATTTATGAAGAGGGAGGTAGGAAAGGCAAAAGGTGATGTGTAAGTCGACCATTAAGTTGTATTTATGGGCTAATTGGTATCTGCCAACTATTTTATGCAGTAGAAGGAAGTAGGTATATTGTCGTCATGGAACACGACACTGACATGAAAATCTCTTAAAAGATATTAATGTAATAAATAAGGTTTAATCGGAACGCCACGTAATATGAAGTATAGAGAATAATGACACACACTGGTTTTAAATACGAAAGGAATGTGGTACAAAGGTCTGTCTAAAAATAAGATAATTAGGCCCCACATATTAAAAAGTCACAGAATGGCCATATATAAAAGTCTATAGAAAATACACTGTAATCTTTGTAGCAACAATGACACTCAAATGTAGAGGGAATTATATCTCATACCGTACAATGAAGCTACGATTTGGTAAATGAGTGTTTGTGTATTATGTTCGAAGCAAGATTCTAAAATGTTCTCCCATTGTATCAGTGAATCGCAATTGTAAGCCTCCATAAGCTTTCAGAGTGAGTCATTAGCGCAGGAGGTCGGTAGCAACAGATGGTAGGAGCGAACACAGCTCTTAAATAGTGCAAAGGGCAATGACCCAGCTGCATGTAGCTACAGCTGTGACGAAAATAAAAACACTGATGAATCACTGTTGTAGTACGATGTATACATTGGCTTTGTTTACAAACACCCAGAAAAAAACATTATGTATTATGTATTTATGTTGTAATAATGTATGGAAACATGTTTCTTTAAAATTTGTTTAAAATTATTAGGAAACTAGTGTAACGCATTTTGTATTGTTCTGTGGAATTGTACTGGAGCTGTATGCTGAGGTTGGCGATGTGAGTATGTACTGACAGTTATTGAACTCAGCACCACTTTGGAAAGCAATGCAAGACCACATCATGGACAACAGAATCATCAGTATGGATTGCTTTAGTGGACGACTAGCACATGTTCTGGTAAAAGGTGTGAGTGCAGAGTTCTTCTGTCTCCATGTATTTGTGAAATGTATAGGTGATGTGCATTTTTATTTGTAAATATGCTAAGTGGACATCTTTACGACGCATTCAAATATAAATAAGTGCAGAACAGCACGGTTCCGACATAATAGTGAAGAAAAGTGTAAAGTGGAATGAATGTTTCATCAAACTGAAAGAATGGCAATGTGCCTGTAGTAACTCTGTAGCAGTGTAACTTCTCGAAAAATATTTTGCTGAATTTAATGAACGGCAATGCGGCGATAGTAGTGGTGTAGGAGTTGGTCAGTTTAAAGAACGGCAGTGTGCCAAAAGTGAGTAACAATGCAACTTCTTCACGAGAAATATTTTGTTGAATTTAATGGATGGCAGTGCGCCAATAGTAGTTTAACGGCAGTATAAAATTTCTGATTAACTGAAGTCTGACTAGAAGACAGCGGACTCCTATAGAGTATTCTAGCAGAAATGGTAGAGTGAAAGTTAACAAAAGACTACCAACAACATAGGGCTGCAGAATAATACTACTTTGAAAATCTTTACTCTTAAAATAGTAATATAATTAGTATAGAAAATATTGTTAAGTATTAATGACATGGGGATATAAGGTTATACACGAATTTATTGAGGCTAACAACTAGTTTTTCTAATCACAAAAACTTATGTTTATGTTATATAAGTTGATCAATAATCTTAGAATGAAAAATATAAATTAGATTCAACTTTTGAAGAAAACAGTAACATATTACAAGTATAGTGGAATGGAATAACTGTCGAGAGATGATAACTGAAAAATTTATAAGAATTTTAGCAAAAATTTGCTTATTTCCCAAACTGATTGTTGTCTGCGAGAACATCCCAATTTATGGAAATCTTGGAAGGAGGGGGATGTGTAAAATTTCTCACTTTGCAAACATCATATTCGGCTGTAAGAAGCTCTTCTTAGAGCAGTCGAGAAGGCACCAGTGGTAAGATGACATAATGCGGTGTGCGGTACCAATGACAAATGGTTTGTTAGGTATGAGTATCATGAAAAAGACCGCCTAAACTGTGGTCGTTCTACGCAATTGGCTGCAGTTTCAGAAGTTGCACGCCAAAACGGTAATCTGCCGTTATTAATATAAGACAAACTAAACAGCATATTTACTTGTATTTCAGTTTAAAGCATCTGTCAATAACGTGCTATCATTCCATTATTTCACAAATATTAATAACCAGCTGAATATTAAACAACTGCTAAATGAAAAGGCAGATGAAGCATTTTGGTGTTCTTCAGATCGCACCTAACTTGGATGGTTAGAGAAGTGGATCGGCTGCAATATCAGAGCTGGTTCGGCAGTGTCAGAGGGCAAATATGTTGTCTGCCATGGTCAATGTCAGTTAAGATTTCATTAGTAATCCATGGTTTGAAAAAATATACCTGGTTCGGCAGTGTCAGAGGACAGACATGTTGTCTGCCATAGTATCAGTTAAGACTTAAGTTGCAATGTTTAGTTTGTAAATGTCAGAGCTGTAATTACTGAAATATGCAGTTCATTAATTTGTTGAACAACAGAAATTATTTGTGACTCTAAAATGAAATGTAATAGTACAGTTTCTAGTTTTCTGCCCGTAAAAAAGCGAGCAGCATGCCAAATAAAAAACCGATTGGAAATTTAATTATTTCTAAAATAACAGTTTCTCACTAAGAGTTTCTTGTAGCCTCAAGATAACGGATTCACAACCTACGTGCTGTTTTCTGCGCAGGGGAGGACAACTGTAGAAAACAGCACGTTGGTGAACGTTTATCAGAACTTACGTATTCCACTTAGGGTAGTGGAAGCTAATAGGCACCTCACCTATACTTCAGTCTTAGTACAAATGAGATCAGTGACACGTCATCTGTGGTAACACAGAGGAGTTATGAAGGAGATAAATATTTTTGAGGGAAGGAGTTTATCATATGCACATGTATATCATCCTATATATCTCTCTCTAACCTCTCTCTCTCTCTCTCTTTCTCTTTCAGCTTGCTGTAAGATTACCATTTGCGAATGCCTGCTGTGAACCCGGTGCAGTAGGGGAACAAATGACAGCAGTAGTATATGGGTCGGTATAGGACAAAACCCCCAACATTTTGCACAAAACTTGCCGCCTCCTTGAAACGGCATCTTTTTGGGCAAAAGATGGCGGGCACTTTTTTGCTGTCACTTTTTTGCGAAATCTTCGAGAGATTGCAAGGCACTCTCACTTTTGATACTGTGTCATGCTGCGTAATGTTCATAGGGAAGGTGATCTTTACTACTTATACGCTATATTTGATACGATCTGAGTTCATTCATATGAGGAAATCGTTGGCAGTAGTTAATGTATGCTCTAGTGAAGGCATAGTGATAGGCTTTACCTGCGTTCGAAGGAAGAGGATGCCAGGTTAATTGACAGCAGTAAAACCATACAGTGGCTGAGAGCCAAGGGGAGCTTTTTTTTAAAGCAGAACCTGGGTGAAAACGTTTGCTGACAGTCACGTCCCAGGTCTCATTTTGCAGACACATTGGGTGGCGCTGGTCGGTCAGCGTCTGCGTCCAGGTAGGTTGTCTAGGGCCGATGGCCAGCAATAAAGCAAAGTATGGGGCCTTGTTAAGTAGAAAGCGGATGAGACGGCTGCGAGTTTCTGCGAATTCTGTGGAACACGGCAGTAGCGCCCAGGCGTCCAGACTCTGCTACGAAACATATTTGTGAAGACACGAGGCTTTTAGCGAGTCTATGGCCGTTCTTTGGAAAGTTCGAAATGGACGCAACAGGGGGAGAACGATATTTTATGGATGGCTGTGGTTCCATCCAAGTCATGCTTTTAGCAAAGACACGGCTTAAACGCGTGAGAAAGAAGGCGCAAAGCTGAATCTTTTTTCCTTTTATGCCAATTAATTTTGAAAGTCCCTGGTTCGTCAAATCTGTGTATGCAGAGCAGGGAGGTGGTCACCGAGCTTCGAATGCCGAGCTCCAGCTCGTGGTTGGCTTGTGCTAAATTGGGTTTAGTTTAAGCATGTAAATGTGCTATGCTACCGAGCTGCGGAGGAAAGCTGTAGAGAAAGAGAAGAACTCACTTTTGTGCTGGCGCTTCGCTAGTTAAGAGCAGAAGATCTTTACCTAGACAGTGAGACTTGTGTCCTTTGCTAGTGTGCCACTTAAAGCCTGTGCCAGTCATCATCTGAACCATCAGAGGTACTACTTCTTGCATCACTCACACAACGAGTTATGCGTGGGTGTACTTATTTGTTTTAAGTCGGCCATCTAATTGTTTGACATATTCTGTCATGCATAGCCGTGTCTCGGAGTCAAATTGGTTTGGCAGACCGGAAAACAGGTCCACCTGCACACTGGAATCCATCGGGGTTTCAGAGGCTCATAGGGAAGTATATGCATCCCGAACCAGCCTAACACGAGACCGCGTACTTACATATTTCGGGCGCGCCCCATTAATAACAGATTGCCGCTGTCTGTCCTGTGCCACCCTCACCTGCATAAAGGTAAAGTTTGGCTGCTACGGCGTAGGGCTCCAATATATGCTTCTCAGCACCCTGTTCTTTGGAATCATATTTTTCTTTATGGAATAGTAGAGTGTAGATGCTCGACAGTAGCGTAGTTTCTGGGCCATACCACGGATTCACATTTATGAAGTCAGATAAAGCGATTAGTTCTGGTTAGTGTGGTGTGTAGATCCCCAGCTGATGACTTTTTTAACGACAGACCGCATATTATTGAAAGCGTTGTCAAATAAAAATGTCTGTGTGGCGATTCTTTAGCCATCTTTTGTCTTGTGATGTTAAGAATGAATAAATCTACTGTTATTTAGACCATAACTCCTCCCAGTGTTCTGATTAACATTACCTCTGGAATTTTCTTAAGGTCTTGATTGCAATTGAAAGAGCAGAATCTTGCATCTTGGCGACTTTACGGCGTCCTTTTTAACGGCGTCTTTTTGCGCAAAAGATGGCGAACCCTTTTTGACGGGCACTTTTTTACGAAATCTTGGCGACTTTACGGAAAAAGTTGATGCCTTCCTGAACTCGATCTTTTTGCGCAAGAGATGGCGGTAGCTTTTTTGCGAAATCTCGGCGAGTTTACGGCGGTCTTCTAATCGGTAACTTTTTTCCAAAACGTTGGCTTCTTTTGGCGATCACTTTTTGGCGGTCGCTTTTTTGCGAGTTTACGGCGGTTTTCTAACCGGTAGCTTTTTCCAAAATGTTTGAGCACTTTTTGGCGGTTGCTTTTTTGAGAAATCTTTGCGACTTAAAGTAAGTTTGTCGGTTGAGGACAAACCCGCATCTTTTTGAAGAAAAAGATGGAGAGCACTTTTTGGGAGCACTTTTTGGGCAGCCAATTTTTCTGGACGTCTTTTGGGTGGCCACTTTTTGGTGGTCCCTTTTTCTGCAAAGACTTTTTGGCTGCTATTTTTTCTGGAACGACTTTTTAGCAACCGCTTGTTTTCGTAATAACTTTTTCTGCAACGACTTTTTGGCAACCGCTTTTTTGCGAGCACTTTTTTCATGGTGCAGATTCGAGACTTCCTATCGGTCCCAGTCAGTCGCAGGTCAGCAGCAACTGGCGAGCTGTCCTATATGAAATATCGAATTGCGTAACTGAAATATTTTATGTATGTGTGTATTTAATAAATGGCTACGAAAGGAAGTGGAATGAATAATTATACTGTGAAAGAACTAAAAGATGAAGCGAAAAAAATGGGTTTAAAAGGTTATTCAACACTGAAAAAACAGCAAATTATTGACCTTATCAATAATGCTCAAGTCTATGAAAAACAAGAAGAAGGAGAACCTATACAGCCACTGACTGAACAACAATAACTAATCCAGATGACTAAACAAATGTCTAAATTTTTAAAATCTGAACAATTATAGTAGTCAACAAATCAAATATACGCTGCAATAATTGCGGATTATTAAAAAAAGAAAATCCCTTCAAACGCACGAAATGCAGAACTATATCAAGATGGGAAAAACTATCTGAAGATTTCATGAGATACTCTCAAGACAAATTAAAGTGAACTGAAATATGTTGTGATCAAAATATATTTGAAAATTTTATGAGAGAGTTTCAAGACAAATTAAACTGGCGTGCAATATCATATGATCAAAAAATGTCTCAAGATTTCATGAGAGAATTCCAAGAGAGATTAGACTGGGTTCAAATATCATACAACAAAACGATGTCTGTAGATTTCATTAGAGAATTCCAAGATAGATTAGACGGGGATAAAACATCGCATAATCGAGAAATGTCTGAAGATTTCATTAGAGAGTTTCAAGACAAATTATACTGGGGTCACGTATCAAAATATCAAATGCAATCTGAAGATTTCATGAGAGAATTTCAAGAGAAATTATACTGGTTTCTTATATCATCATATCAAAAACTGTCAGAAAATTTCATGCGAGAATTCACAGATAGATTAGATTGGTGATTAATTTTCATTGCATCAAAAAATTCTGAAGATTTGATGTGAAATTTCCAAGATACATTATTCTGGAATGGCATATCGCTCTGTCAAACGTTGTCTGAAGATTTTATAATGGAATTTCAGCATAAAGTAAACTCAAGTTCTATCCCAATTGTTCAAACAAAAGATATTATGTCCATATGAAATACTGACCAAACAACCTGAAAATGACTGTTCTATATGCTTAACAAACGGAAATGGCCAATTTGTGCTAACAAAATGCAAACACCTTTTTCATAAAGAATGCGTTCACCGCTGGTTAGCAATGCAAAAGTTTAAAAGTTTTCAGTAATTATTCCATGCTTAAGATCATAAGTCAAATTTTTCTTGTCATACATAACGATGTACGCGTAAGTACCATCAGGAATAGGTTTATTAAAAGTCGCTGATAATTTCATGGCTGTCTTTTGAGCACTGACAACATTCTTGCGCCTGCTCATATTGATAACATAAATTGGATATGAATTAACGAAAGCGTATGCAATAATCTTAGCACCATTACTCGATTCAGTGATTCTCTTGAAACCTGTGAAAGCACTGTATGCCTTCAAACAAGTGCCTGGAGGATTAATGTTCCACAGTTCTTCGGGTAATATCTAGTTTCCGCCTTTCTTGAGATAAATATTTTGCAGATTAATGTGACCATAGAATGACGAGTCTGCATATTGGTTTACTTTCCTGCTGGTCTGAAATACCACAAACACAAAATACAGCATGTCAAACTCTATAGAATTATTGTAATTTGTTATATCAAGTTCGAAATTTCTTTTGCCACTGATTACCGCTATTTCCTGCGTTTGAAGGTCAAAAAATGAAATAGGTATTTTAGGCTGCTTAAGCATCTTTTCTGTAGATTCCATTTCATAATTTGGTTCGTACTTCACAATTGGCACTCGAATTTTCATATTCGTAATTGTCACTTGGTATGGCAGAGAACCTGGAATGTCAGTGCCATCATCCTTCTTTGAAAACCATCTATATAACGCGTTGCTAGCATGTAGACTTCCTACAAACGTTATCGTTAAATCTCCTTCCCTCGTGATTTCTCTATAATCTTTAAAAAAGCAGCCCAGCATTTTCAGTGGGTAAAGTACATCATTTTCTTTTCTTTGCAACTTCCCGTTGTTAATGAAATTTCCCTCGAATCTTGTGTCATCGTCCAGAGAAGACAATAGGTGATACAAAACCGTTGAAGAAACGCCTGGATGTTCTAACCTGTAGATAATCTGTCCTCTTTTCTTAACAATTACTGCACTCCATAGTTGACTTGAAAAATCGTCAAGTGGTTTCACATTCGATTTGCCTTCATAGGCAGCGTAATCTGAACCGTCTTCATGTGTCGCATTAAATGTCATGTACAAGTAAACATTATTATCAAACTAGCCACCACCAACTTTGACATCTATTTCTACAGCTTTGTTTGGTAATTTCAAATTATTTTTAGTCTTGTCATTTATTGGAAAAGACTGCCACTGATAACTTTCTTTCTTGTTCATCTTTATCATAGCATTTCCAGAAGCACAGTTACATTTGCACCACCAAAATCTATCACAGAATCGTTTTCATCCGTTATAGTGACTTGCAGATTTTGAACTTTATCATTAACTGGGAAATATAACGGGCTAGCTTGGTTCATAAATGATAGGACTGCCAAACTGCAAATGACCAGCTAGTTCAAACAACTTTGGCTTAAATGAAGCGATACTGTTCGTTTCCCTATGAAAATAATCAGACTCGTTAACGAACATGTTATCCGCTAAATTAAAATGAACTTTGTTTTTATCAAAAGGAATTATTTTCGGCAGCTGTGCTGCAACAGCGTTTACTGTGAGCTCCACAGTTTGATTCTCTGTAAAACCCAGCAACCGCCCAATATTGTGCTCTCCATCAAAATACAGCTTATGGTGTGTGCTCTGAATTTCGACTCTGTTGAGCGTACTATTTAGCTTAATCTTTAAATTATCAACATTGAATGGCTGCTGACTCTATATATATTTCTCTAAATTATCTAGACTGTACTGGCCTGTGGGAATAGTCAACGTGTTAATGACACTGTCTTTCTCAAAGTACAGTCTGTTGTTTTCACATGCACATGCACAAAGCACTACACACCGGAAGCAGCTACTAGGGTAGCAGAGTACGTGTGGCGTGCACACGGGGGTTTTTTAGGTTAGAGGGACCCCCCCTTGGGCGAAACGATAAAATACCTGACGGCTTACCAGAGAGGACATTATCATCGTTGATAAAGAACGTCCGTCCTCAGAGACCAAAAACAGGAAAAGTTAACGTAATATTGGTAAACTGCAGGAGTATCCAGGGCAAGGTTCCTGAATTAGTATCTCTTATTGAAGGAAATAGTGCGCATATAGTATTAGGAACGGAAAGTTGGTTAAAACCGGAAGTGAACAGTAACGAAATCCTAGACACAGAATGGAATATATACCGCAAGGATAGGATAAACGCCAATGGTGGAGGAGTATTTATAGCAGTAAAGAATTCAATAATATCCAGTGAAGTTATTAGCGAATGCGAATGTGAAATAATCTGGGTTAAGCTAAGTATCAAAGGTGGGTCAGATATGATAGTCGGATGCTTCTATAGACCACCTGCATCAGCAACCGTAGTAGTTGAGCGCCTCAGAGAGAACCTGCAGAACGTCGTGAAGAAGTTTCGTGATCATACTATTGTAATAGGGGGAGACTTCAATCTACCAGGTATAGAATGGGATAGTCACACAATCAGAACTGGAGCCAGGGACAGAGACTCTTGTGACATTATCCTGACTGCCTTGTCCGAGAATTACTTCGAGCAGATAGTTAGAGAACCAACTCGTGAAGCTAACGTTTTAGACCTCATAGCAACAAATAGACCGGAACTTTTCGACTCCGTGAATGTAGAAGAGGGTATCAGTGATCATAAGTCAGTGGTTGCATCAATGACTACAAGTGTAATAAGAAATGCCAAGAAAGGAAGGAAAATATATTTGCTTAACAAGAGTGATAGGGCACAAATCGCAGAATATCTGAGTGACCACCATCAAACGTTCATTTCTGAGGAAGAGGATGTGGAACAAAAATGGAAAAAATTCAGAAACATCGTCCAGTACGCCTTAGATAAGTTCGTACCGACTAAGGTCCAAAGCGAGGGGAAAGATCCACCGTGGTATAACAATCATGTACGAAAGGTACTACGGAAACAAAGAAAGCTTCATCATAGGTTTAAGAGTAGTCGAATCATAGCTGATAAGGAAAAGCTGAACGAAGCGAAAAAGAGCGTAAAGAGAGCAATGAGAGAAGCATTCAACGAATTCGAACATAAAACATTGGCAAACAATCTAAACAAGAACCCTAAAAAGTTTTGGTCATATGTAAAATCGGTAAGCGGATCTAAATCCCCTATTCAGTCACTCGTTGACCACGATGGCACCGAAACAGAGGACGACCGAAGAAAGGCAGAAATACTGAATTCAGTGTTCCGAAACTGTTTCACTGCGGAAAATCGTAACACGGTCCCTGACTTCAGCCGTCGCACGGACGCCAAAATGGAAAATATTGAAATAAACGATATCGGAATTGAAAAACAACTGCTATCACTTAGTAGCGGAAAAGCATCCGGACCAGACGAGATACCCTTAAGATTCTACAGTGATTATGCTAAAGAACTTGCCCCCTTTCTATCAGCAATTTATCGTAGATCACTAGAAGAACGTAAAGTACCTAGCGACTGGAAGAAAGCGCAGGTCGTTCCCATTTTCAAGAAGGGTCATAAATCAGATGCGAATAATTATAGGCCTATTTCGCTTACGTCAATCTGTTGTAGAATAATGGAACATGTTTTGTGTTCTCGTATTATGACGTTCTTAGATAATACAAATCTCCTTCATCATAACCAACATGGATTCCGCAAACAGAGATCATGTGAAACTCAGCTCGCCCTATTTGCCCAAGAAATTCACAGTGCCGTAGACACTGGCGAGCAGATTGATGCCGTATTCCTGGACTTCAGGAAGGCATTTGATACGGTTCCGCACTTACGTTTAATGAAAAAAATACGAGCTTACGGAATATCGGACCAGGTTTGTGATTGGATTCAGGATTTCCTAGAAGAAAGAACACAACATGTCATTCTTAACGGTTCAAAATCTGCAGATGTAGAGGTAATTTCGGGAGTACCGCAAGGAAGCGTGATAGGACCTTTATTGTTTACAATATACATAAATGACTTAGTTGACAACATCGGTAGCTCCGTGAGGCTATTTGCAGATGACACGGTTGTCTACAAGAAAGTAGCAACATCAGAAGACTCGTACGTACTCCAGGAAGACCTGCAGAGGATTAATGCATGGTGCGACAGCTGGCAGCTTTCCCTAAACGTAGATAAATGTAATATAATGCGCATACATAGGGGCAGAAATCCATTCCAGTACGATTATGCCATAGGTGGTAAATCATTGGAAGCGGTAACGACCGTAAAATACTTAGGAGTTACTATCCGGAGCGATCTGAAGTGGAATGATCACATAAAACAAATAGTGGGAAAAGCAGGCGCCAGGTTGAGATTCATAGGAAGAATTCTAAGAAAATGTGACTCATCGACGAAAGAAGTAGCTTACAAAACGCTTGTTCGTCCGATTCTTGAATATTGCTCATCAGTATGGGACCCTTACCAGGTTGGATTAATAGAAGAGATAGACATGATCCAGCGAAAAGCAGCGCGATTCGTCATGGGGACATTTAGTCAGCGCGAGAGCGTTACGGAGATGCTGAACAAGCTCCAGTGGCGGACACTTCAAGAAAGGCGTTACGCAATACGGAGAGGTTTATTATCGAAATTACGAGAGAGCACATTCCGGGAAGAGATGGGCAACATATTACTACCGCCCACATATATCTCGCGTAATGATCACAACGAAAAGATCCGAGAAATTAGAGCAAATACGGAGACTTACAAGCAGTCGTTCTTCCCACGCACAATTCGTGAATGGAACAGGGAAGGGGGGATCAGATAGTGGTACAATAAGTACCCTCCGCCACACACCGTAAGGTGGCTCGCGGAGTATAGATGTAGATGTAGATGTAGATGTAACATTTGATGTTAAAAATGATGAGTAAAAACCAAGCAGTTCTACTTTTGTAAATGTACTTCGTACAGGTGCCTTCAGACTTTTTTCTACAGTCGAAGAATTACCACTGAGTCCAGAAATTCTGTTCATTTATTATTATAATAAATGACGACTGATTGGGAGCCAAAAATCAGAATTCGTGAAAAGAAACAAAAAAAAGAAAAATGATGAGCTTTTACCTAATTCTATTCGATGCGCAATAATAGGCCCAAGTGGCTGCGGGAAAGTAACGTTAATGATTAACAATTATATCTTAGAGCCAGGATGGTTGAACTGGAAAAAATTAATTGAAAATTGAAGTTTAGATCAGCCGACATATCAAGAATTTATAAAACCATGCAAAAAATTGAACATAAACACAAAAAATTACTACTTTTATCAGCAACACTGATGAAATTATCCCACTAGATGAACGTAAAGATAACTCCGTTGCTGTTTTTAACGACTCCATTGTCGAAAATCAAGATATAGGCAGAGAATACTTTACCAGAGGACGACACAAGAACATTGACTGTTTCTCTTTAGCAAGAACGTACTCAAAAATTCCCAAGCAGTTGGTGAGAGATAACCTTAATTTTCTTAACATGTTTAGGCAAGATGACACAAATTTAAAGCACATCTACTACGAATTTGTGGATGGAGATTTGAAGTGGAACGACTTTATAGAAATTTGCAGTAAATCTTGGAACTAGGATTTTGGCTTTATAACTATCGATGTGACTCGGAAAGCGAATTCAGGCAAATACAGAGATAAAATTGAAACGTTTCTGTGATTTTAATGGATCAAGATCCACCAAAAAATAACACTGCTTTTATTCACCCAGCTATTGTGTGAGCTAACAAAACTTAGCCACTTCACATAAACTTTATCACCTTTCTTTTTCAACACTTTTTCCACGAGATAAGCAACTGGGTATTTCGTTTTCTGTAATTCCTGCTCATAGAAGCTTCCTTTAATTTCGTTACCACGCATATCCTTCAGCTTATATGTAGGCGGATTTGTGTTGCTGACATCAACGGCTTCAAATAATTCAGTAGACCAATCTGCTGTATAGCCTTTCTCGAACACACCCTTCATTTTGCTGATTCTCACTTCATCACCTGACGCGTGCTTGGGTGATTCACCACTGAGTCCAAGCGTTTTTTGCCCACTGTTGTTGTAATTGTGTATCAACTTCAGCAGTAGGTCAACCCACCTGTAATTACCTTGAAGTGCAAACCGTTTACACATTTTTTCCTTCAGTGTTCTGTTAAACCGCTCGACGACTGACGCCTTTATCTCTGAAAAAGTAGAATAGTGATTTACGTTTTCAAACTTCATCATCTCTCTAAACTGTTTGTTGTAGAATTCTTTACCGTTATCTGCATGCTTCCTTTCTGCCAATAGATATTTGAAAGCGCTAGTAACGTTTCCACCAGATTTATCTTTAACAGATATAGCCCAAGCAAATTTTGAAAACACATCTATCACAGTCAACAAATACCGCAAATGTTTATTGATTTTAGATATGTTCTTTAGATTACCAGAATCCATCTCAACCAAGTCAGATTGGCACGAATCGTTTATACCAAATGCTGTGACTGCTTTCCTTGGGAAGTTCTTTCTCGCCGATTTGTGCTGCCCGTTGACAATTTCTTCACGAATATTCACAGTTGACCACTTCACTTTTTTTTACAAACTTGCTCTTCTTACTCTTACATTCTGCACAATTGCCCTCGATTCTGGCTCGACCATTTTTTGTGGTAACTGTCTGAGGCTGAACTGTAGCTGTAAATCTTTTGCACCTCAAGCACCAAATATGCTTTTCGTCGTCATTCATTTAAAATTAACTTTGCATCTTCCTCTCTAGCGCATCAATCCTCCCTTTCATGTTATTTATCTCTTTACTCATATAAGCATCGAAAAATTTCATGCTGTATTATCAGCTAAGGTAAGCTTTGCTCGCATAGTTATTCAATAGTGAGGGAATGCTTGTATATTCAGCTTTGCTCACATAATAACCGAAAAATTTCTTCAAGTCTTTTTTGCTGTCGTATTCGTAGAGGTCAGCTTTTCTTGCAAAGTTATTCAATAATATGAGAATACTTGTGTATTCAGGCTTGGTGGCAAGATTGTTTAATTGCTTTTCTCGATATCTTTCGGTAACTACACCATGGCCATCTATAGGGTCTTTTACATTTACTAATCTCTTACATTTGAAGTCAATATAATCTTTCGTTATTTTAAAAACGCTATTTAATCCCTTTCGAAATTGTATTCTCTCATCTTCCAAGTCAGTTTTAATAGCAGTCGATCTTAGTTGCTTATAAAATTGCATGATTTTTGAAGCTAATTCTCCCAAGTCAGATTTACTAGCCAAGTCATCTTCGCCTTGCTTTATCTTGTTCCCAAATATATACATTTACTATATCGAGAATTTTATCAAACGACCACCTGTCTGTAAACAGCTCAAAGACCAGCAAACATAGGTGGCCACATATAAACTGATCAAAATTTTGAACCCTCTCTGCGCTGTAAAACAAGTAATCTCGACCTAGATAGTTTACTAACGCTTGTGAAATATCGCCACCAAACGAGTCAAATTCAAATTTTTCGACGTCATTCTTGAAGTAAGATATCCAGTGAGTACCTACGTGATCAGACGTGTCTAGGTAAACAATTCCTGCTTCAACTTGTGCTGCTTTTTGCGGTAGTTCGTCGATCATAAAAGCGCCTCTAAAATTTGCAATTTTCAGTACTTTACTAATTTTTCTGTATCAAAGTTGGTTAGCGGATGGCTATACTTTTGCATCATTTCTTTGACTTCTTTTTTTTAAGGGATGATTGCATAGGCAAACTTGCCCCCACTTTTCTTTTCTCCGTCTCTAGGGTGTCTCTTCTGTTCTGCCAACTCAGCATCTTACTTCCGTTTTTTATGGACAGCTCTTGTAATTGCTGCAGCACCACCGGCCCATGATCCAGCTGGGCCTAATGCAGCTAGAATCAATGGCAAGAAACCTTATACAGATGGCCGTACTGTAGGTGCAACCACAATGGAGGGGTATCTGTTGAGAGGCCAGACAATCGTGTGGTTCCTGAAGAGGGGCAGCAGCCTTTTCAGTAGTTGCAGGGGCAACAGTTTGGATGATTGACTGATCTGGCCTTGTAACACTAACCAAAACAGCCTTGCTGTGCTGGTACTGCGAACGGCTGAAAGCAAGGGGAAACTACAGCCGTAATATTTCCCGAGGGCATGCAGCTTTACTGTATGGTTGTATGCATGGAAGAATCCTGGAGACACTAGAAGGTATCAGATAGATTATATAATGGTAAGACAGAGATTTAGGAACCAGAGTTAAAATTGTAAGACATTTCCAGGGGCAGATGTGGACTCTGACCACAATCTATTGGTTATGAACTGTAGATTAAAACTGAAGAAACTGCAAAAAAGGTGGGAATTTAAGGAGATGGGACCTGGATAAACTGACTAAACCAGAGGTTGTACAGAGTTTCAGGGAGAGCATAAGGGAAGAATTGACAGGAATGGGGGAAAGAAATACAGTAGAAGAAGAATGGGTAGCTCTGAGGGATGAAGTAATGAAGGCAGCAGAGGATCAAGTAGGTAAAAAGACGAGGGCTAGTAGAAATCCTTGGGTAAAAGAAGGAATGTTGAATTTAATTGATGAAAGGAGAAAATATAAAAATGCAATAAATGAAGCAACCAAAAAGGAATACAAACGTCTCAAAAATGAGATCGACAGGAAGCGCAAAATGCCTAAGCAGGGATAGGTAGAGGACAAATGTAAGGATGTAGAGGCTTATCTCGCTAGGGGCAAAATAGATACTGCCTACAGGAAAATTAAAGAGACGTTTGGAGAAAAGAGAGCCACTTGTATGAATATCAAGAGCTCAGATGGAAACCCAGTTCTAAGCAAAGAAGGGAAGGCAGAAAGGTGGAAGGAGTATATAGAGGGTCTATACAAGAGCAATGTACTTGAGGACAACATTATGGAAATGGAAGAACATGTAGATGAAGATGAAATGGGAGATACGATACTGCGTGAAGAGTTTGACAGAGCACTGAAAGATCTGAGTCGAAACAAGGCCGCGGAAGTAGACAACATTCCATTAGAACTACTGACAGTCTTGGGAGAGACAGTCCTGACAAAACTCTACCATCTGGTGAGCAAGATGTATAAGACAGGCGAAATTCCCTCAGACTTCAAGAAGAATATAATAATTCCAATCCCAAAGAAAGCAGGTGTTGACATATGTGAAAATTACCGAACTATCAGTTTAATAAGTCACAGCTGTAAAATACTAACGCGAATTCTTTACAGACTAATGGAAAAACTGGTAGAAGCCGGCCTCGGGGAAGATCAGTTTGGTTTCCGTAGAAATGTTGGAACATGCGAGGCAATACTGACCTTACGATTTATCTTAGAAGAAAGATTGAGGAAAGGCAAACCTACGTTTCTAGCATTTGTAGACTTAGAGAAAACTTTTGACAATGTTGACTGGAATACTCTCTTTCAAATTCTAAAGGTGGCAGGGGTAAAATACCGGGAGCGAAAGCCTATTTACAATTTGTATAGAAACCAGAGGGCAGTTATAAGAGTCGAAGGGCATGAAAGGGAAGCAGTGGTTGGGAAGGGAGTGAGACAGCGTTGTAGCCTATCCCCGATGTTATTCAATCTGTATATTGAGCAAGCAGTAAAGGAAACAAAAGAAAAATTAGGAGTTGAAATTAGAATCCATGGAGAAGAAATAAAAACTTTGAGGTTCGCCGATGACATTGTAATTCTGTCAGAGACAGCAAAGGACCTGGAAGAGCAGCTGAACAGAATGGACAGTGTCTTGAAAGGAAGATATAAGACGAACATCAACAAATGCAAAACGAGGATAATGGAATGTAGTCGAATTAAGTCGGGTGATGCTGAGGGAATTAGATTAGGAAATGAGACACTTAAAGTAGTAAAGGAGTTTTGCTATTTGGGGAGTAAAATAACTGATGATGGTCGAAGTAGAGAGGATATGAAATGTATACTGGCAATGGCAAGGAAAGCGTTTTTGAAGAAGAGAAATTTGTTAACATCGAGTTTAGATTTAAGTGTCAGGAAACCGTTTCTGAAAGTATTTTTATGGAGTGTAGCCATGTATGGGAGTGAAACATGGACGATAAATAATTTGGACAAGAAGAGAATAGAAGCTTTCGAAATGTGGTGCTACAGACGAATGCTGAAAATTGGTTCGGTAGATCACATAACTAATGAAGAGGTATTGAATAGAATTGGGGAGAAGAGGAGTTTGTGGCACAACTTGACAAGAAGAAGGGACCGGTTGGTAGGACATGTTCTGAGGCATCAGGGGATCACAAATTTAGCATTGGAGGGCAGCGTGGAGGGTAAAAATCATAGAGGGAGTCCAAGAGATGAATACACTAAGCGTATTCAGAAGGATGTAGGTTGCAGTAAGTACTGGGAGATTAAGAAGCTTGCACAGGATAGAGTAGCATGGATAGCTGCATCAAACCAGTCTCAGGACTGAAGACCACAACAACAACAACATCGCCTTTTTTAACTTTACTGGATTTCTGTTTCATCTGTATTTCAGTAAGAAAATTATCAAGAAAGCCGTGACTTTTCAGTTCGTCGTTGGAGAGCTTTAACTTAATGGCTTTGGCTCTTGGCTTCCCGCTAGTGATACATTAAAATCAATACTAAATCCTTTCATATATTAACAGGTAGAAAAATTATTAAGTCCACTCATTATCGTCTACTAAACCCATACCTGATTTTTTCTTTCCATGCATTATCCCCGCAACAGCAGTAGAAGCTAATCTTAACGCCTAGCGATGCATCTTTGATGAAAATTCTCTTTTGCTTGCTGCCTTCTGCAATTCTTTATCTGCTTGATGCCTATTTTCCAGATCTTTATGGTCTCTGTATGGAATGTCATGTCTCTTGCAAACTCCATCTAATGGATTAATTCCTACATCTCCACGTGATAATCTTTCCTCTAGTTAAACGTAATGTCCGCAAAATCTGTAGCCAGGCAGATGCATCTCGGGCGTTGGCAGATTACTTAATGCCCAATTGACTAGGCCTTTACCATGCTTTTCTGACTTTCGTGTGAGGGAGATTATTCAGAAATCTAATCAAGTACAGAATTCCCTTTGGGTTGTTCACTATAAAGTCTTTAAATTTACTGCTAAGCATTTTCGTTATACCTACTTCTTCGTTATGATGACTGTTATTTCCTGCATTCTCTTCACCGTGAATCACCATCAGCCTATAGATTAAATCTCTGACGTCATTCATCCAAACATACTTGACAGGTTTTGCTATATACACTCCTGGAAATTGAAATAAGAACACCGTGAATTCATTGTCCCAGGAAGGGGAAACTTTATTGACACATTCCTGGGGTCAGATACATCACATGATCACACTGACAGAACCACAGGCACATAGACACAGGCAACAGAGCATGCACAATGTCGGCACTAGTACAGTGTATATCCACCTTTCGCAGCAATGCAGGCTGCTATTCTCCCATGGAGACGATCGTAGAGATGCTGGATGTAGTCCTGTGGAACGGCTTGCCATGCCATTTCCACCTGGCGCCTCAGTTGGACCAGCGTTCGTGCTGGACGTGCAGACCGCGTGAGACGACGCTTCATCCAGTCCCAAACATGCTCAATGGGGGACAGATCCGGAGATCTTGCTGGCCAGGGTAGTTGACTTACACCTTCTAGAGCACGTTGGGTGGCACGGGATACATGCGGATGTGCATTGTCCTGTTGGAACAGCAAGTTCCCTTGCCGGTCTAGGAATGGTAGAACGATGGGTTCGATGACGGTGTGGATGTATCGTGCACTATTCAGTGTCCCCTCGACGATCACCAGTGGTGTACGGCCAGTGTAGGAGATCGCTCCCCACACCATGATGCCGGGTGTTGGCCCTGTGTGCCTCAGTCATATGCAGTCCTGATTGTGGCGCTCACCTGCACGGCACCAAACACGCATACGACCATCATTGGCACCAAGGCAGAAGCGACTCTCATCGCTGAAGACGACACGTCTCCATTCGTCCCTCCATTCACGCCTGTCGCGACACCACTGGAGGCGGGCTGCACGATGTTGGGGCGTGAGCGGAAGACGGCCTAACGGTGTGCGGGACCGTAGCCCAGCTTCATGGAGACGGTTGCGAATGGTCCTCGCCGATACCCCAGGAGCAACAGTGTCCCTAATTTGCTGGGAAGTGGCGGTGCGGTCCCCTACGGCACTGCGTAGGATCCTACGGTCTTGGCGTGCATCCGTGCGTCGCTGCGGTCCGGTCCCAGGTCGACGGGCACGTGCACCTTCCGCCGACCACTGGCGACAACATCGATGTACTGTGGAGACCTCACGCCCCACGTGTTAAGCAATTCGGCGGTACGTCCACCCGGCCTCCCGCATGCCCACTATACGCCCTCGCTCAAAGTCCGTCAACTGCACATACGGTTCACGTCCACGCTGTCGCGGCATGCTACCAGTGTTAAAGACTGCGATGGAGCTCCGTATGCCACGGCAAACTGGCTGACACTGACGGCGGCGGTGCACAAATGCTGCGCAGCTAGCGCCATTCGACGGCCAACACCGCGGTTCCTGGTGTATCCGCTGTGCCGTGCGTGTGATCATTGCTTGTACAGCCCTCTCGCAGTGTCCGGAGCAAGTATGGTGGGTCTGACACACCGGTGTCAATGTGTTCTTTTTTCCATTTCCAGGAGTGTATATTTTTACATAGCCCATCCCTCCTTTGCTGCTGCTGCCTGAGGCTTAACGTCGAATTATTACGTACTTTCCTTAACGACTACCATATCAGCTTAATGATGCTGTTGTACTTTTCGCTGCTGTTTGACATGGGTTTATTCGTATTTGGATCATTGTGGTGAAATATACACTCCTGGAAATGGAAAAAAGAACACATTGACACCGGTGTGTCAGACCCACCATACTTGCTCCGGACACTGCGAGAGGGCTGTACAAGCAATGATCACACGCACGGCACAGCGGACACACCAGGAACCGCGGTGTTGGCCGTCGAATGGCGCTAGCTGCGCAGCATTTGTGCACCGCCGCCGTCAGTGTCAGCCAGTTTGCCGTGGCATACGGAGCTCCATCGCAGTCTTTAACACTGGTAGCATGCCGCGACAGCGTGGACGTGAACCGTATGTGCAGTTGACGGACTTTGAGCGAGGGCGTATAGTGGGCATGTGGGAGGGAGGCCGGGTGGACATACCGCCGTATTGCTCAACACGTGGGGCGTGAGGTCTCCACAGTACATCGATGTTGTCGCCAGTGGTCGGCGGAAGGTGCACGTGCCCGTCGACCTGGGACCGGACCGCAGCGACGCACGGATGCACGCCAAGACCGTAGGATCCTACGCAGTGCCGTAGGGGACCGCACCGCCACTTCCCAGCAAATTAGGGACACTGTTGCTCCTGGGGTATCGGCGAGGACCATTCGCAACCGTCTCCATGAAGCTGGGCTACGGTCCCGCACACCGTTAGGCCGTCTTCCGCTCACGCCCCAACATCGTGCAGCCCGCCTCCAGTGGTGTCGCGACAGGCGTGAATGGAGGGACGAATGGAGACGTGTCGTCTTCAGCGATGAGAGTCGCTTCTGCCTTGGTGCCAATGATGGTCGTATGCGTGTTTGGCGCCGTGCAGGTGAGCGCCACAATCAGGACTGCATACGACCGAGGCACACAGGGCCAACACCCGGCATCATGGTGTGGGGAGCGATCTCCTACACTGGCCGTACACCACTGGTGATCGTCGAGGGGACACTGAATAGTGCACGGTACATCCAAACCGTCATCGAACCCATCGTTCTACCATTCCTAGACCGGCAAGGGAACTTGCTGTTCCAACAGGACAATGCACGTCCGCATGTATCCCGTGCCACCCAACGTGCTCTAGAAGGTGTAAGTCAACTACCCTGGCCAGCAAGATCTCCGGATCTGTCCCTCATTGAGCATGTTTGGGACTGGATGAAGCGTCGTCTCACGCGGTCTGCACGTCCAGCACGAACGCTGGTCCAACTGAGGCGCCAGGTGGAAATGGCATGGCAAGCCGTTCCACAGGACTACATCCAGCATCTCTACGATCGTCTCCATGGGAGAATAGCAGCCTGCATTGCTGCGAAAGGTGGATATACACTGTACTAGTGCCGACATTGTGCATGCTCTGTTGCCTGTGTCTATGTGCCTGTGGTTCTGTCAGTGTGATCATGTGATGTATCTGACCCCAGGAATGTGTCAATAAAGTTTCCCCTTCCTGGGACAATGAATTCACGGTGTTCTTATTTCAATTTCCAGGAGTGTAGTATTCGTTTCCTTCAGCATAGTTGTGTTTTCTTCAAGGTCATCAGGCGTGTATTCTTCGACGTTTTTTTCGGATTCGCAGTTTCATCAATCTATCGCTGGCACTGAAAGTGTTACCTTTAACAGAAATAGTGTCATTGTGAAACGTTACTTCGGAATCGCTTATGTAGTGCTTTCCAAAGTCAAACACTAAGCCAAATACTGTATCACCGAGACCACCCAAGTATTTTGATACTTTCGGCCCAAGATAAGTTGTTGAGTAGTCTGTAACAACTTTCATCTTCTCCCACTCGTCTTCCTCAATTTGGTTCAACATAGGCTCAAGTCTCTTATGCGTCTTTAGCGTGATCTGATCATCATCAACAAATAAGCTTCTTTCAAAAGATGATTCCTTAGGTGTAAGCGGAATAGGAAACATATCGTCATGATTCCTTCCGTAAGGAAGTAGTTGTTTTTCAACCTCTCGATTTTTCGCTATAGCGCCGAAAACTTCTTTCCCTAAAGCGTCCAGTTTATCGATAACAGGCTGGTCTTCCTTCTTATGCCTCTCCGTTATCGGTTTCATCTTCCACACTTTGAACTCACTTTTCAGCAGTTCAAACTTCTTCCTGTTCTCCTTTGCTTATTTAACAAGCTTTTGATCGTACTTTGCAGACATCTTTATTTAAGGAGAAATTTTTAAAAAGATGAACGTTTCACATCTCACGTCTCACGTTTTATGTTTATGTATCACGTCTCACGTATCTCACGTTTTACGTTTACATCTCATGCCTCACGTCTCACTGAGTATGCAAACATGTCGCCACTGTTTTGTGGATATTTTAAGACCCGCCAGTCAGGTGAGTCAAGGTGTCCACTGTGTTTTATGTTTACGTCTCACGTTTACTATGATTTTTATGGTTGATCTATCATAAAAATTTAAAGGAATTCGACATCGTGAACGTTATAGCCGTTGACATTGTTGTAACCAGTATATACCATAAACACGCCTGTTAGCGTTGCATAGACCCCGTAATTCAGCACTTTCTTATATCTACCTGATAAAAGAGTCTTACACTTGTCATCGAGCTCTAGAGATGTTTTATATTCATATTTTGTACTTACGCTGCTGGCGTTTGTAATTTTGTATAAATATCCTTCTTCTAAGTCTCTTAAGCCTTTTATGACACATTGGCGCGTTCAAATTATTGAGATTCGTCTTCAACTGATCTCGTTATATTTCATTATTCGGTATATATATATATATATATATATATATATATATATATATATATAATCGCAGAATCGCGATACTTTCAGAAACGAATATATATATATATATATATATATATATATATATATATATATATATATATACATATATATATATATATATATGGCGCTATGGTTGGCCCGCTAGATGGCGCTGCCATAGGTCAAACGGATATCAACTGCGTTTTTCTTAAATAGGAACCCCCATTTTGTATTACATATTCGTGTAGTACGTAAAGAAATATGAATGTTTTAGTTGGACCACTTTTTTCACTTTGTGATAGATGGCACTGTAATAGTCAAACATATAAGTACGTGGTATCACGTAACATTCCGCCAGTGCGGACAGTATTTGCTTCGTGATACATTACCCGTGTTCAAATGGACCGTTTACCATTTGCGGAAAAGATCGATATCGTGTTGATGTATGGCTATTGTGATCAAAATGCCCAAAGGGCGTGTGCTATGTATGCTGCTCGGTATCCTGGACGACATCATCCAAGTGTCCGGACCGTTCGCCGGATCGTTTTGATATTTAAGGAAACAGGAAGTGTTCAGCCACATGTGAAACGTCAACCACGACCTGCAACAAATGTTGATGCCCCAGTAAGTGTTTTAACTGCTGTCGCGGCTAATCTGCACATCAGTAGCAGAAAAGTTGCGCGAGAATCGGGAAACTCAAAAACGTCGGTGTTGAGAATGCTACATCAACATCGATTGCACCCGTGCCATATTTCTATGCACCAGGAATTGCATGGCGACGACTTTGAACGTCGTGTACAGTTCTGCCACTGGGCAGAAGAGAAATTACGGGACGATAACAGATTTTTGCACGCGTTATATTTAGCGACGAAGCGTCATTCACCAACAGCGGTAACGTAAACCGGCATAATATGCACTATTGGGCAACGGAAAATCCACGATGGCTGCGACAAGTGGAACATCAGCGACCTTGGCGGGTTAATGTATGGTGCAGCATTGTGGGAGGAAGGATAATTGGCTCCCATTTTATCGATGGCAATCTAAATGGTGCAATGTATGCTGATTTCCTACGTAATGCTCTACCGATGTTACTACAAGATGTTTCACTCCATGACAGAATGGCGATGTACTTCCAACATGATGGATGTCCGCAACATAGGTCGCGTGCGGTTGAAGCGGTATTGAATAGCATATTTCATGACAGGTGGATTGGTCGTCGAAGCACCATACCATGGCCCGCACGTTCACCGTTCTGACGTCCCCGGATTTCTTTCTGTGGGGAAAGTTGAAGGATATTTGCTATCGTGATCCACCGACAACACCTGACAATGGCCGGCTGGCGTGGCCGAGGGATTCTAGGCGCTACAGTCTGGAACCGCGCGACCGCTACGGTCGCAGGTTCGAATCCTGCCTCGGGCATGGATGTGTGTGATGTCCTTAGGTTAGTTTCCAGGCGCTCAGTCCGGAACCGCGCGACTGCTACGGTCGCAGGTTCGAACCCTGCCTCGGGCATGGCTGTGTGTGATGTCCTTAGGTTAGTTAGGTTTAAGTAGTTCTAAGTTCTAGGGACTGATGACCACAGATGTTAAGTCCCATAGTGCTCAGAGCCATTTTTTGAACCTTAGGTTAGTTAGGTTTACGTAGGTCTAAGTTCTAGGGGACTGATGACCTTAGAAGTTAAGTCCCATAGTGCTCAGAGCCATTTGAACCAACACCTGACAACATGCGTCAGCGCATTGTCAATGCATGTGCGAACATTACGGAAGGCGAACTACTCGCCGTTGAGAGGAACGTCGTTACACGTATTGCCAAATGCATTGAGGTTGATGGACATCATTTTGAGCATTTATTGCATTAATGTGGTATTTACAGGTAACAGCATGCGTTCTCCGAAATGATAAGTTCACAAAGGTACATGTATCACATTGGAACAACCGAAATAAAATGTTCAAACGTACCTACGTTCTGTATTTTAATTTGAAAAACCTACCTGTTACCGACTGTTCGTCTAAAATTGTGAGCCATATGTTTGTGACTATTACAGCGCCATCTATCACAAAGCGAAAAAAGCGGTCCATCTAAAACATTCATATTTCTTTACGTACTACACGAATATGTAATAAAAAATGGGGGTTCCCATTTAAAAAAAAAACCGCAGTTGATATCCGTTTGACTTATGGCACCGCCATCTAGCGGGCCACCCATAGCGCCATCTGGTTTCCCCCTTCATGCTAGACAAGTTTCGCTGTTTGTAGTTTTTTCGTTTGATGCTTATATATATATATATATATATATATATATATATATATATATATATATATATAAGTTGCGCCACAGTATTCTTTAAAGTCTTCATTATTGCCTTGATTGAAGAAAGGTGTCTCTGGGCAATTTGTACCAAATAATGAGAGTTCAAATTTACCTGCTCTCACTAGAACGTTCGAGAATTCATTGTATTTGTGGAGTATGCCTTCCTTGAAGAAATACAACGTACCCTTTATGTATCTAAATACAGAGTCTAAGGCTGACGGTACGCCAGGAAAACTTTTACTGATATCGCCATACGCCTTTGCCCTAAAGCTGCATTCTTCTATTTCTGCAAAGTATACATCGTCATAAAAAAATAAACGTTCTGCCTGGTGTTTAACGCTCCGTGGATGACAGTTTAACCGCAGACCTATATCAGACACTTTTTTAGGGTAGCTTCTAGAGCTAAACTCGGCACTTGAATCATGTATATCATGTTATTAACAATCAACACGACTTGACCTGATGGTCTCTGATAAACAGCAGATATTTTTTTGAAGTCCTGAGGTAGAAATCTTAACCAGTTTGTGATTAGCAGAGGTTTAGTAGTAGCGTGCTCGTCATAACTATTAAGAGTGTTCATCCAAATCCATCTTCCTTGGAAAATGTACAAGAATTCGTCCACAATAACGGAACTTCCAAACTGCTTGATTTTGCACCATTCAGATTCTTTTTGATGCACTGCTGGCGTCGGCGGCTGGGTAGACTCAGAAGCAGCAGCAGAGTACGTTTCTCGTGTAAACTTTGAATACCGCGTATATCGTCTTCAGATAGCTACATAATAGTGTTGTTGTAAAACGCGTACATCACTGACTCATCGACATCTGAATGCACCAAACCTAGCGTGTGGCCAATTTCGTGAACTAAGACAACGAGCAAGTTTGTTTGCGAAGAAGGCGTGTTATTATCCGTTTCCATGTAACAGTATTCATCCTGATCAACGTGAATTTCAATAGGGTCGTTGTACAAATTAGGGTAATCTGCATGAGACAGTAAGCGACCTCTCCCGTCAAAACTGCCTTGACAGAATTGCAGCACTGAATTTTGTCTTCTCTGAGCTCCTCTCTTGTTCGAAATGACAATATCAGGATTTTGGTTGCTGTTCTCAAAATTAAGATCTGTGTGATCTTGCCACATTTTAAAAGCTGCTTCACCTACCTGCAACATTTTTCTAGATGCAAGATGGTAATGCCATTTTATATTCTTCTTGTTCCACTTGTAAAGCTCAAAACGTCATCTTCCGCGCCACGTCTTGGTTCCTCCATTAATTGCAAAGTTTCGTCAGTCAGCTCGCCATTAACTGCTAGGTTATATTTCTCCTGAAATAACGTAAGCGCCTCTTTGAACGCTTCGTCATTCAATTTAGAAAGCTGATCTTCTTCTTCTTGGGCAGCCAAAAAGCCAGAGTTGTACAAGTACTTTATTACTGCTTCATGAAGAGTAGATACTAATAAGGCTAAAATCATTGAAAGTACAATTATTATTCTGTTCATTTTATTTAAAGAAAAACGCTCTTATTATTATTTTTCCGCAATTCATCTTTCTTGAAGCTGTTCGAAAATTGAATTATATAATGAAATAAATAGAACTACTGATAACCTTGGGAGAGCCAGCCCTGACAAAACTCTACCATCTAGTGAGCAAGATATATGAGTCAGGCGAAATATCCTAAGACTTCAAGAAGAATACAATAATTCCAACCCCAAAGAAAGCAGGTGTTGACAGAAAATTACCGTACTATCAGTCGGATAAGTCACGGCTGTAAAATACTAACATGAATTCTTTACAGATGAATGGAAAAACTGGTAGAAGCCGACCTCAGGGAAGATCAGTTTGGATTCCGTAGAAATGTTGCAACACGTGAGGCAATACTGACCCTACGACTTTTCTTAGGAGATAGACTAAGGACAGGCAAACCTACGTTTCTAGCATTTGTGGACTTAGAGAAAGCTTTTGACAATGTTGACTGGAATACTATCTTTCAAATTGTGGAAGTGGAAGGGGTAAAATACAGGGAGCGAAAGACTATTTACAATTTGTCGAGGGGTATCAAAGGGAAGCAGTGGTTGGGAAGGGAATGAGACACGGTTGTAGCCTCTCCCTGATGTTATTCAATCTGTATATTGAGCAAGCAGTAAAGGAAACAAAAGAAAAATTCGAAGTAGGGATTAAAATCCACGGAGAAGAAATAAAAGCTTTGAGGTTTGCCGATGACATTGTAATTCTGTCAGAGACAGCAAAGGCCCTGGAAGAGCAGTTGAACGGAATGGACAGTGTCGTGAAAGGAGGATATGAACATCAACAAATGCAAAATGAGGGTAATCGAATGTAGTTGAATTAAATCGGGCGATGCTGAGGGAATTAGATTAGGAAATGAGACACTTAAAGTAGTAGATGAGTTTTGCTATTTGGGGAGCAAAGTAACTGATGATGGTCGAAGTAGAGAGGATATAAAATGTAGATTGGCAATGGAAAGGAAAGCGTTTCTAAGGAAGAGAAATTTGTTAACATCGAGTATAGATTTAAGTGTCAGGAAGTAACATGGACGATAAATAGTTTAGACAAGAAGAGAATAGAAGCTTTCGAAATGTGGTGCTACTGAAGAATGCTGAATATTAGATGGGTAGATCACATAACTAATGAGGAGGTGCTGAATAGAATTGGGGAGGATAGAAATTTGTGGCACAACTTGACTACAAGAAGGGATCAGTTGGTAGGACATGTTCTGAGGCATCAAGGGACAACTAATTTAGTACTGGAGGGCAGCGTGGAGGGTAAAAATCGTAGAGGGAGACCAACAGATGAATACACTGAGCAGATTCAGAAGGATGTAGGTTGCAGTAGGCACTGGGAGATGAAGAAGCTTCCACAGGATAGAGTAGCACAGAGATCTGCATCAAACCAGTCTCTGGACTGAAGAACACAGCAACAACAACAACAATAAAATAAAAAAATTGTATATATGAAATGGAGCAGTTATCGACATCATCAACAACAAACTTGCGTACAATGACAAGCAAGTTCTCGTGTTATTAGATGAACAGAAAAATCCATAGTTCAAGGCAAAAGACGTGGCTGAAGTTTTGGAATATAAAGATAGTGATCAAGCAATTAGAAAGAATGTAGATGCATATGACACTAATATATAGAAAAATTTAACCCTGTCTGCTAGACAGGGTTAAGGAACAACGAGAAATCATCAATATTCATCAACAAAGCGGGACTTTATTCACTGATTTTGTCATCCAAGAAAGAAGAGGCTAAGCAGTTTAAAAAATGGGTCACACATGAAATCTTGCCACCCACAAGCGAGTACAGAATTAAAGAGATATATCAAGACCAAATAACTCACTTGAAACATTTAAACATAATTCGCGAAGAGCTCATTCAAAATTTAAACAGAACTTTACATGAATTATTACTTCATGTTGTTCCTCAAACAGTGAATGAAAATTTGAGACACGCATTTGTACTCTTAAAATTGCAGAGAAAAAATTTGCAAAAACTTTTGTACAGAGTCATGGACAGGCACCCAAACAGTGAAGAAACGCTAAGGCTCGAGTACAATCCAGATTCCATAAATTTATATCAAAGAATGAAGGAAAATTTGAGCATCGATTACCACATGAACTATTTCAATATCAAGGATGACTACATGCAAGACGAACTGAATAATGATATCAAATATCTCCATAACACTAAACTGTGGGCATAATTTTTAATGGATCGGGATCCATTAAAATTGTGGTTGCAAAAAAGTACAAAACCTCGACACCTGAAGGAAATCCCAGTTTTCTGAGGTTTTTTCTATCTTGATGTCCAAGTCCATTTCCATGTCCGATGATGATCCCCGACGTGATGAAAGCTACTCCATCTTCTTGCATCTATCACTCATCGTCTATATTTGAGGGAGCAGAGCACAGGAACAGCAGCTACTTGATGATGATGATAAACTTCCTCGTGGGTTTGGGTGGCCAGCCAAGTTCCCTAGCCTGAGGCAAACCAGGGAGCGCGTTCAAAGGTTTGAAACTTGAATGTATAGTTGGTGTAGGATAAAGTGCTTTCTAAAAGCACCTACATTTGCCAGCTTATTTTTTGCGTGAAATGTACGGTTTTCGCCAGATAGTTGCAGCTCGTTTGAAGAGACTAAACGCAAACTTCAATCCTCTTTAATTTTCAGGGTGTATATTCGTACACCCAGCATTTCCATAATGAAAAAAGCAAAACATGTACTGTAGTAATTTAAATGGCGCAAACATCGGTGACATATGTTGACGGAAGAAGAGAACACAGGAAGCCACGGCGAAGGCGTACTTCCTACTTCTTATCTGATTATGCAGCGAGCGCTCTTCCGCCACAGATTGCAACACTCTAAATACTAGCTGTGCCATAAAAATTGCATTGCGTAATTGAAATACAAAAAAAATATTTTGTATAATGAATAAATGGATACGAAAGAAAATAATAATACCAATAAGCGCCGCAACGGCGCAACTGTTACTGAATTAAAAGCTCTCCCAAAAGACCTCAGGATCAAAGGTTTAACCAAAATGAAGAAAACAGAACTTGGTGAAGCTATAGAAAGAGCTTATTCTTCACCAAATGTTAGCGGATTGTTTAACTATGACAACCTTTCCAAAAAAAATTTCGTGAATTGAGAGAAATAGCAAGGGAAAATAGAGTCAAAGGATATTCTGTGATACGTTCAAAGGATAGTTCATAGATTTAGAGAAGGAGCATTTGGAGAGAATTCGATACTTTCAAGTTACTCCAGACTTATTCGAAACATTGTTAATGCATAAAGATAGGGAAACAACGGAAAGACTAGGCGATATTTTCCCTTTCAAGAAAAAACTGTTCTAGTCGTTCAAAGAGAAAACGTTGCCATTCGAGATTATTCCAGGTAATCGTACAGTATTGTTAAAAAAAAAATATAACGTTTGGCAGACAGCTTGTGTTATTAAAATCAAAGACTTCAAAGGTGATCCCGCGAAACAGATGAAAGCTGTCAGGAAAGCGGTGCACGCAACCATTAAAGAGGTAAGAAAGTTAACTCATTTCAAACAAGGCTGTCAAATGAAGTTAGTTGCTGAAAATAATTATTTTAATCACGCAATTTCGTCGAAAAGGAATTTACAAGTCAATGCTTCCCGACTACTTGCATAGATTGAAAGAATATTAACATCTAATGAAAATGTAGACATAAACAATACCACTTTTTACTTTGAGGTCTACAAAATGCCTACAGGAAAAGGCATAAATAGTAAGAAAATAGTAAATATTGCTAACGATATCATTATTAAGAGTAGCATAAACAGAATAACCAACACTGACAGCCTGTGCTGCCACAAGCAATAGTCACAGCACTTACCTATGAAACTAGAAACATACAGGGCAAGGAACTGACGGATAATGAAGTTCTCTACTTTAGGAAAGGGAGTGCTCTGCAGGAAGAATTAGTAAGGGAGTTGTGCGATAAACTTGGAAAAAAATTATTAAGAAGCATTAACCCTTACTGATATCAACGATGCAGCAGAATTTTTGAATGTGCAGATCAAGGTTGTTGCAGCTGCTGTATTTAACAAGGTAATTCATTTTTCAGGCCCGGAAAGGGAGAAAACGATTTACTTGTACTTAAATAACGACCACTATGATGCAATCAACAACATGAAGGGTTTTAGTGGTAGCATATATTACTGAAAAAGATGTTATGTTGTCTACAATAACAAAGACAAACACTCTTGCAAAAAATATAAAGAAAATGTGTGCAATTTGCGTTTAAGACCAAAACATGATAATACAGAAGGTAAGCGATCAAGAATTCATTGTAAAAAGTGCAACACATTCTGTTTTGATAAGGAATGCATAGATAACCACAAACGAGTTGCTGAAACAGTTACAAGTGCAGAAATTGCAAAAAGATAAGCAGCAGAAACATCGGCGGACACAACTGTGGTTTCTCTGACTGCCGAAATTGTGATGAAAATGTAAAGATAAGTGAACACGAAAACCGTGTATCGGTATCACCATAGCTTTTGGCACGATTGTCCTCAATGTTATTCGCCAGATACTATCAACAATATGAACAATGAATCAATGGATGATCTCTTTTCAACGACGGCAGAGAGAACACAAGCGTTGAGGAATGTTGGTTATAACGCTATTACGCTATTGAGATGTGGAGTTGTAAGTGGAAAAATTCTAAGGTTTACAAAGAGAACGTAAATAAAGCAATAAATGTCGTAGAACCACTGAATCCTAGAGACGCGTTTTTCGGTGAAAGAACAAACGCTACTAAATTGAAGGTTTCAGGCAATAAGCTGCGATACATATACTTCTGCTGTCTATATCCAAAATTTTACGTCGATTATGCTGTTGGTCATCCCATACAGATACTGAGACCATAAAAATACGACGAAGAATGGTTTGGTTTTGTTGAATGCAAAGTGCTTGCGCCTCGAGGCTTGTGTCATCCTGTGCTTCCAGTTAAACAGGAAAAGCTTTTGTTCGCTCTATTTGCGAAATGTGTAGAAGAAAAAACTCATAGTTGTTGCAACCATGGTGACGATGAGAGAGCACTTGTAGGAACTTGGACAACGATAGAGCTCAACAAGGCTATCGAAAAAGGTTACAAAATACAGGAAATTTACGAGGTGGGGCATTTTGATCTAGTAACTAATGAGTTATTCAGAGACTACATTAAAACCTTTATGAAGATCAAACTGGAAACTAGTCCTTGGGAAGATGATTACAAGTCGAAAGAAGCATGCGGTCGAGTCATCAAGGAAAAGCAAGGTATGGAGCTCGACATGAGCAATATTGAAGCTAACGCTGGCAACCGAGCTGTTGCCAAAATATGCCTCAGTTCTCTTTGGGGAATATTCCGTCAGAAGCTGAACCTGTCACAAACAGAATTTATAGACGACGTTAAACGATGGCATGAGCTATTACTCAATGACAAAATATCAACGACGAAATAATTGAGGTGATATATGGCTACGATGATTTCTATATTGGAGATAGCACAAGTACTAAGATATTTGTGGCGGCTTTCACCGCCGACAACGCTAGAATGAGGTTGTATGATATGCTCGATAGATTAGGCGATAAAGTTGTTTAGTACGACACAGACTCTATTGTTTACATTGACGATGGCACAAACATAGTGAAAACAGATTGGTTGTATGCTTGGCGAATGGACAGATGAATTTCGCAAAGACGATTTTGGGATTGAATGGATAAACACTGGGCCACAAAAAGCTATGCTTATCATACATATAAAGGCAAACAGACTACCAAAATTAAAGGCTTCACTCTAAACTACGAGGATTCTGTAAAACTCAATATGAAGTCCATGACCAAATTAATACAGACTTCAAAAAAAATGGCTCTGAGCACTATGGGACTTAACTTCTAAGGTCATCAGTCCCCTAGAACTTAGAACTACTTAAACCTAACTAACCTAAGGACATCACACACATCCATGCCCGAGGCAGGATTCGAACCTGCGACCGTAGCGGTCGCGCGGTTCCAGACTGTAGCGCCCTTAACTGCGTGGCCACCACGGCCGGCAATACAGACTTCTGAAGATAAGGTTACCATAAGCAATGACATGATTACGAGAGATAAGAAGACGAAAAATCTAGTGAATAAATTTATAGCAAAAGAGTTTAAATTTAACTACGATAAAGGTATGCTTCTAGAGGAAAAAGGTGGCATAATTGATAAACTTCCATGGGGTTATTAAAACAACTTTTGTATGGTATATCAATGGGAGCAGTGATTATAGAATACATCGATGATCCTGTTCGTTGGTACGAGCTCATACTCGATGAAAATATAGAAATAATTAGTATGACGTTCATCCAACGAGCAAATAACAAAGGTGACGTATGAGTATTGCTAAGGATAATTTTATAGGTCAATGCCTATAAAAGTTCAAACTTATGGCTGCTGACCAGCAACGGGCTGGAACCGATTGAAAGTCGCAAATTTGTGCCCTGAAAGAAGTGCTAGCGAAAAAGCGGCTGCCAAAAATTCGTTGCAGAAAAAGCGATTACAAAAAAGCAGCTGCCAAAAAGTGCTTGCAAAAAAAGTGGCTGCCAAAAAGTCGTTACAGAAAAAGTACCCTCCAAAAAGTCATTGCAAAAAAGGGTCCCAAAAACTGCGCACCATCTGTTTCGTCAAGAAGATGGGGGTTTGTCCTCAACCGACACCCGCACTTTAAGTACTTTAAGTCACCAAGATTTCGCATAAAAGTGCCCGCCAAAAAGTGCTTGCCATCTTTTGTACAAAAACATGCGGTTGCAAGGAGGCGGCAACTTTTGCACAAAATGTTGGGAGGTTTTGTTCTATATCGACACCTATACTACTAATGACATACTTTGGTGAAACCAACTCCACAAAGATCTCTATGTTCGTGATCATCTGCCATATTGCATGTAGTCTCGCCACTGTCCATTGGTGACGCTACTTCTCCTGTGCACTCTTTGTTATACAGTGCTGCCATCTGCACAGCCAGACTGTGGACTGTTTTTGGTAACTGTTCCGTTGCATTAATTTGCTTCTCGCCCACGATACTTGGTCTGTGCCGCTGCACTGCCTTGTTTCTGACTTGCTTGGTCTTGGGCCCAGCCAAAATAGTGCCATCTGTAGTATCGCTTGCCTTGAATTTCATGCATACCGCCATTGCTTCTGCTCTTTCTGCCAGCACTTGCAAAGGCACATCGTCAGAATGATTCTCACGTGTTTTGTGAGTCTTATAAGCCACAGCATACATAGTGATTGCTCCGATATTAAATCTTGCCCTGCTAGTGAGTGAAGTTTTCATAGAAGTTGACATAGTAATTTGTTGCATAAACTATCGTCCGCCGTTATCCTCTGCAGAGGATAGAGAGAGGGTGAAGTTTCTTATGAGACAATTTTTTTTTTTACCTGCAGCTGCAGGAAGAGGCAAAACCTCTTCGGCGAGAATTGTTTGTGATTCATTTATATATGCCATGACACAAAGGAATTGCACAGTGTCATTATCGATTTAGTGTTGACAAAAAATGTTTTCTGCATGTAAGAACCAAAGTTCGGTTCTGGGCCTCCAAACGCTGGTCATGTCACTTGTTGCACTATCCTGCCTTGCATTGTTAGCTGTAGTAGATGCTGTTGCTGTTGTTCTTGTGGGGATGGGTAACTCTACCAGTGTTCAAGTGTGGAGGCATGCCATTGGTGTCGTAGTCTCATTTCATCCCTCTATTGTCCGGTAGCGTTGACATTTCTCGTTCTAATCGGGGTGATAGCGTTGTACACCCTTATGCCTTTATTACAATCACAATTACAAGACCACAAAATTGGGATGTTACAGAAAAAGGTTCTAAAGCCCAGAAGAACATCAAATATCAAAAGTGTAAAGGAGGTGTCATACTTCCCAGTTGAACCCACTTGTTACAGTCGGTTGTTCTGTCGCCACAGTGTTGATGTCCTGAACACTATCTCGTCATGGAGAGAACACGGATGACTAATGAGTAAGTCATGGATCCGACGGTTGTCATTTCAAACGAACTGTAGCTACAAGGAAAAACAGTTATCATTCAAATACGACTGAGTATCTTTTGGAGGACTGTCTATTCTAATGCAAGTCCTGTCCATTGCCCCAATCGCATCAGGCATCCTATTTCCTCAGAAACTGCTCTCAATTTGTGCCCTTTCCTCAGCAAATGATCACTTTATAAAGTCGAATCCTGAACCACAAACAAAGTAGGTCACCTTCTCTATGACATGCTACAAAGAACCAATACAGATGTTAAATCTGTCTGTCACCTCTCTGAAACTTGACAGGGAATCGCAAAAAGATAAAAATGTGCTGTAATGGAAGTAGCTTCCGATTTCCACCTGCCTGATACTTATAATGGCTAGAGTTTCGGAATTTTCGACTTAACTCCTCTGCCACATGACACCATACACGAAAATGTTCCATAAATTCAGTGTCGCTATACTATGGTACAAAATTCTTGAAATAATTTTCGTTTTTTTTTTGTCTTTTAGTATGATGTAACATTTCCATCTCTTCATTACTCGACAGAAAATCCGATTCCGATTCGCTGGACATCTGGAATACATGGCAGTTACACGTTTCATGTTTCAACCAATTGAAGTTCTTTTCCATTTCTGCAAGCAAAGGTGATTTTATAGGAATAAGCAAAATGCTTGCCTTACAATTTACGATAAACGTTAAACATGAAATGGACGAACATGGGAACTTGAATAGCTTCCAAAAGATTGAAGAACCCGCCAAAACAAAACATGAGACATGTGGAGTCTACCACCTCTCTCTCCCCATCTCTAACTCAGACAGTTCTGTGCATGTGCTAATCTGACGACTTGGCAGTGCCAGAAAATTTTTTCTGGTCGGAATCTGATTGCTTGTTGCTCTCACTGCTTATGCGGCAAACAGCCACACTGCAAGTAGTCAGAGGTGGGAGAACACACTGATTTTGCGATTTCAGGTCTTCACATGTGTGTGAGCCTGCTGTCAGCTGCTTGAACGAACCTCAGGAAAACGTAGACACAAAAATCATGTCTGTTCAGAAACGAAGACAATCCACATATGCATTTTCAGTCGTAGTCTTTGACTAATCGTATCACCACTATTTATTCCCTGTCAGTTAACCAGATCTTAGGTTATGCTATTTACAATTATAATTTACAGGAAAGGAATTAACCTCAATCTCACATACCATTGTTTATGTAGCTGTGTGACATTTTCAGTAGAGCTGGTATCTTGCCCCAGTTTCCCGTGCACAATTCATCAGGATTTTTTTCAGATGTTATGTATATTTGCCAAAGTGTTAGGCCTAAAGTGAAACTATACAGGCCAGTTCACGTGATGGCTCAAAAGACGTTTACAGGAATGAGACATCAGCAGCTTGCCAAGAACTAGTAGAATGCTTATGCTGTCTGGGACACACAAATGTTATATATGTAAACATTCCACACTGTTGTGACTTACCATCATGGTCATGTGTGAAGAGAGAGATTAGAAATCAAAGTGAACAGCTCTTGCATACATGCAAACAGTTTTCAGATGTTAATGTTCTGGATATCAGTGATGTTGGTCGAAGGTTTCATACCTCACATGGCCTTCATTTGCATAGCACTGGAAAAAAATTAATAACACAAAGAGTAGTCGAAACAATAACATACAAACATAATATGTCAAATACAGACGAAGTGACAAAAATGCTGTATCATTTTCTACCAACTTTTCTGCTTACGTTGGTGATCAAAGTAAATGTAAGAAGACTGTTTTAGGGTAAGTGTTCCATCAGAAAAAAGTACACTAAATGTGGTGGAACAGCTATTTTCCTAAAAGGTTACTTAAAATTTAAAGCAGTAGAAAAGTACCAGAACTTGGCAAGAGAAAAAGACATTGAACTATGTATAGTTGATCTGACAGATGTTAATGTCTTAGTTTTAACACTCTATAGATTGTTATCTGTGGAGATTTAAATGTAGACTGTTACAAGATTCAAATCACAGAAGTGAGGTGTTAAATACAGTCAATAATTTCGGTTTTATAGAAACAGTGAACTCTCCAAATCGTTATTGCCAAAAACAAAACTGCTGTTGACCAAATTTTTATGATTATGTCTTCTGAACTATAACATCCAACGTTATAAATATGGATTACTGTGGTCATGAAGCTCAGATCCTGTCTATTGAACTGAACACTGATGCAAATGGAGAACAAAAACTCAAATAATTGAACAGAGGGAGTTCAGTGATGATAACGCCAGAGTTTTTACTTTTATGCTGTCAAGGGAAACATGAGAGGATGTCTACAGTAAAACTGTAGTAAACAGCATATTTGACAGTTTCTGCAAAGTGTATTTGTGTTATTTTCATATAGCACTTCCAGTGAAAAATGAGAGGATTAAGATGGTTAAAAACAAATACTAGATAAAAAAAGATATATAACTTCCAGGAGAAAGAAAAAAAATTGTTCACTCTTTTATCAAACACAATAACACTACTCAAGAATTCAGAAATTACATGAAAAAAATGTAACCAAATATTCAACAATGTAATAACAGAAGCGAAATTATAATAACTACATTTCAAGTGCAGAATATAAAATGAAAGCTGTCTGGAAGGTTATCAGAACAGAAACTGGCACAGAATGGCTGTAATTAAAAAATATGAAAAATTTAAAATAAAAGACTCTCACATATAAAAGAGGTAGCTAATAAGTTTAATGTGTATTTTACTAATGTAGTAAATCAGTTAATCCAAAATCAGTATGAAGACAGACCTATGTGCCTGTCAAATTATTTAAATGCTAGTCTTAAGTCTATGTTCTTTCATGCAGTCACCGATACAGAGATGAAGCAAATAATAAAGTTGCTCAAAAGCAAATATTCACGTAAGCTGGATGGTGTGCAGGATTATGTATTTAAAAAGTCCTCTGATTATCTAATAAATCCACTGAAACCTTTCACAGTAGCTTAAAAACAGCTAAAGAAACTTCTCTACTTAAAAAAAGGAACACTGAAAATGTAAGTAACTATTGTCCAGTATTCTAACACATTGTTTTCTCCAAAATATTTGAAAGAATTTTTCACAACAGACTTCAAAGCTGCGTTACAAAAAATTAATTACTCTCACAAAATCCAAGTCTACATTAACATCTATGTATGAGTATTTAGAATCTCTTTTTAATGAACTGGATGACAGAGAACATGGTACTGGTGTTTTCCTAGATCTCTCAAAAACATGTTGCATAATTTCCTATGACTTTCTTATTCAGAAATTAGCTCAAAAAGGTGTCAGAGTTATTCGAAATCAGAGGGTAGGATTTTACCTGGAAGATAGGCAGCAATGGTGATTTTAAGGCATGATAACATTAAAGAAAATGTCATAACAACAACAAAACGTTTGTCCAATAAATCACTAATGAACTGTGGAGTGCCACAAGGGCCTATTTGTTCTTCTTTACATTGATGATTTAAATGACTTTATTAAAGTGAAAAAACAAACTTTATTTGCTGATAACACCTGCACTTTAATAACAGCTCCTGGCAAAATGTTTATAAAAGTAGCAATAGATGCTGCAATATCCCTAGTTACCAGCTGGTTTGAAATAACAAGACAATAATCCATACAGAAAAAGCCATCTTTATGAACTTCAACTCTTCTCCATTCGCACAAGTATTCGATAAAATGCCATATCTTGGAAACACTTTATTGAAATCAGTTACTGAAACTAAAGATCTGGGGATATGGGCACAAGAGAATTTAAAATGTAACTTTCATTTGAAATATTTTGGAAAAAAGCTTTCAAAAGGTTGTTATTGTTCTTCATGTGTTAAACAGGCCAACAGTCATTCAGACATTATACGTATACTTCCACTGAGTACTCCAGTATGTGGTAATCTTCTGGAAAACTCAGCCACCAGCATAAAAATCTTTGGGATGGAGAAAAGGGTAGTCATGGCTATCTGCAACCTAAAGAAACAAGGAACAAGTCAACCATATTTCATACAGCTGAAAATAATGTACCTGCAAAGCCTTTACATATATGCATGTTTGCAAATGAGTATCTTTTAAACAGTACTGGACAACTATGACAAAATAAGAACATCCATGGCCACAACATAAGAAATTTCAGCAATATCCGCATATCTCAGTGTCGAAGGTTATTGTATCTGGAAAATGTTTCGCAGATAACAGTTAAATTATTCGACAGCTTACCTAGTCAGTGAAGAATGCAGCAAAATGAAAATACATTTAAATCTAAAATTAAGTCATTTCTGATGGAACAGTGTTTTTACTCAGTACAAGAATTTTTAAATAATAAAAGGCTGTCTTGTAAACTGAATATATAATTATGGCTAAATTCAAACTGTGTTGTTTTTCTTACATGTAATTTGTGGTTCTTATTTGCAAACTAAATATTTCTAGTTCTCTCTCTGTCTTTCTTTCTCTCCTATTTTTTCTCAAATTTGACTTGTTCTATATTCAGTATACTATTTAAGTATGTAATGAATCAAAATGGACGAAATAAATAAAATGAAATTATCTCACGTCACATCACAGCAGAACATTCCACAATGCGTTTCAAATGACGACATTCACCTTGAATCGCAACGGACCATCACATCTCGTCATTTGAAAATCGAAGTTTCTCGGGAAAAAAGTTTTGACGGTTTACTTATCTTCTAACATCGGACGTTATCTTCTTTTCACCGTGTTCATTCAACGTATGGTAGTGGGTTTTGTGCTTTTGTTCTCCTTCATATTTACTGTATTATTTTGCTTTATGTTCGTGACTAATTGCAAATGTTCCACATGATTACGATTTGTCGAGCAAACCGTGGAGCATATAACTAATTAACTAGCAACTTGAATATTTTTCCCGACGAGTGTTATTCCACAAGCATGGTCTAATATCTAAATATAAAAAAAATATTTAGATTTTACTATAAGAGAATAGAGCTGACGTCACACTTTTTATAAATAAGAAAATGAAGCAACTTTCATTAAATACTGTTTTTTAAGTGAATAAGTAGTCTCTAATGCTGGGAAAAAATGCAGTTATTTACGATGCTGTTAGTCATCTAAGAAAAACAAAAACATAATGGGTAACTAAACAGACTGTATTTATTCCCTTGTAAAGACTGTTTGATGTGTCTGGATGTATATATTTCCGATAGCCAGTAAAGGTCTAGTTTTGAAATATTGTTTCACTTCTCAGCACTTTACCACACAAAATTTGTCAAGGACGTAATTTACGAAGTTTGCTTTAGGCAGTAATAAACTTTATTATTGTTAGTTCATCAATTCTGGTACTATACTCCAACTTTTTGGATCACACACGGAACCTCATTACCTCACTTTCACCGCTCGGGACTGATGTGACGTGACGTGACGTTGACGGTGAATATACAATGACGTTGATGTGATGTGACGTGACGGTTCGTTGACGGCTAGTCTGAATCGCCCTTAAAACGAAAAAATCGTCAATGGGTAACTCGATGATGATGTTTAATCTGGATTAAGAATGATAATATGAAAAAAATTATCTTTTCCGAAAGGTTATCGAAATTTCAATTTACTATTGGATAACTAGGGACTAAATCAAAAAGGTATAAAAATATAGGTCGTTGGGTTAAATCAAAGTGGTAGAGAATATTGCATCTCTTTGGTTTAAAGTAACAATATTACAAATGGCAATAAAATTAATTTAAAAAAATCAATCTCGATTTTCCATGTCCTTGGTGTGCGAATGTGTGCGATAGTTTACGCGATCTTTGGCCCCTAAGCAAAACGTTCCGGCGCGGGGAATCATGTGTGTATTGTAAACATATTGTAAACACCGCAGAAAATTAAAAAAACAGTGCTGATCCGCAAATATGGTTAAAGTGACAGCAACATTAAGAATCACTTCACCAACTTTTAGAAAATTGTAAGTATATGGCCGTGTGTTCCAGGAGTAAATGATGTTTTGGAAGTGTTTATTCAACCGACAATCACAATTATTGCGCTGTGTAACTGTTGAATAAATACACCAAGAAATGAAGCATCCGTTGGATTCTGTTCTTTTTAATTCTAGTGTACAGTTTTAATATGTCTTTATTTTCAGTTTATGGCAGAAAAGGTTTATTAAATTTCCATGAAAATCCTCGCCTCGTATTGTTTGTGTGTGGATTAAGAGACTGCTGTGTAACCGGACTGCTGAACCGTACCGAATTAGAAAAAAATTGTACCAGTGCATGTCGCATACAATGGCTTTATTGTTATAGCTTTTGTTTGGGATGAAAGTAATATGGTACATTTCTGTGTTGATAGACTTGTTTAATTATTGGCTACTACTTTCCATTGTTGGCAGCAATTGTTAATTCTCCTTACAAACGCTAAGTGACTGAGAACTGCACAACATCTCAAAGACGACGTTGTGTAAACCGTGAAATTTTGTACTGTATGACTAATTTACAAGATTGAAGTCTGGTACTACCAATAGCTAAGTTTTCAACACCAGTATTGGGTCCAAACACGTTCGCGAAAAATGTATACGAATGAAACTATGTACGAGGTAACTTAAATGGATACTTAAGAACAATTTTCATTTCCATCAGTGTTTGGGATTAAGTTTGAATGCATAAACATTGCTTCAGTTACACTATACAGTCACATGCAGCATAACAGTTTCGCATTAGTTTCTATTAATGCGTGGATACAAGAATGTGCACTTCAAGATAATAATTGTAAAATGATGATTTATATATAGTAATCTGTTGAGAGGGAAATAGATTTCATGTGATTGGGAAATATAGAAAAGAAACTTCCCATGTGACTGAGACTGGAACCCAGCTCTGTATCATTTGTTGGAAACATTCTTAATTCGTGAGCATGCCTCATAACCAAAGTGTCAGTTTGACTACATAATGAAATCTACTGGCAAGTGGAAATTTCATCCAGTAATTTAAAACTTATTGAGTGACTGTGAACTGAGTAGGAGTCTTTAGGAATGGATAGATGTAACCGAAAGAGTTTGTCATGAGAATTTTGAGAAAATGTTTTTCATGTGTATATTTTGTGTTCCAATGCCAAGTAATGTGATGAAAATCTTTGAGGTTGATTGGGGTGAGGGGACCAAACAACGGGGTCATCCATCCCATCGTTTAGGTGTAGCAGTTTTTATATGTGTGGTAATCTTTAAGTTATATTCTCAACGAAGACAGTGGAGCAATGTAAGATGGCACTTGCTAAAGATTTATACATCTTTCAATTCATTTTATTTTTTATGGGGAGTATTGGTGAATGGGTCACTATGTTCTGACTAAAGGGTACCTTATAGTTTGGCATCATTCGTCAATAATGATAAGATGGATGTAGTGTAAGGGGGTCTAGTAAACAACATGAGCTCTTGGTTTATTCATTGATGTGGTATGTTACATATATGGCATCTGAGGTACTTCTGTTCATTTTAGTTGCAGATGTAGTCCATATGTTTTGTTTATAACAAGCCTGTATCATTTAGATTATTTTATTATGACTAGATCATTTTATTTTCTAGAGCTGCATACTTCTAGTGGAGATTGTAATCTGTTGAGGGGGAATAATGTTTTGGCATGTATTGTATGCTAGACCAAGAAAGGTTTCTTTATGAAGTTATAGTGGCAGACTAGACTGTTGCATAAAGCAACGTGTAGGGTAGGTTGGGAGATGATAGTTTAATAATGAGTTGACTAATCCAACAAATGTGTCACAACAAAAAGCTATTTTTATTAAATGAAGTTTGTGATGATAGACTGATCCGTAGTATGGGTCAAATTATAGATTAGATTTAAAAAAAGTTATGGTTTGTTTGTAATTTGAAAAATTCAGCAGATGTTAAATGACAGTAATTTTTATGTACAGACTATTTCGTAGTTAAATTTATGCCGCCAATTAAGACCCAAGTTTTTTTGACTACGTTCTGCTGTATTCAAGTTTTTAATGAGTTGGATCCATTAATTACAAGAACATTCTCAGAATAAAAACTACTTCTTTCTGTGGAGGTCTTGTTGTTTTGTCAGATTTTATTTGGCTGATATTTTGTGTTGTCAGTGGTGTCAGCTGTTGGTCAGTCTGTAAAGCTTGTATCACTGCAAGCATAATAATGTCATCAGTCTACTTGTATCACGTTTCTAACTACTCACATGTAATGTTTATTATATTTCTGATCCATTATTTTTATTTTATTTTTTGTGTTTGTTAATGTGTAGCCATATGCATGTTCCGTACTTATTTTTTCAGATTTTGTTTTGTTGTTGATGATCTTGTTGAACAGTAGATTTTACACAAAGAGTGAAGTGTTAGTGTCTTGTTTAGGTATGAATATGTGCCTAAATGCAAGTTAGAATGGAGGAGATATTTAGTTTACTTTTGAATGACTACTGTTACCTTTCAATACTGGCACATTACACTTTAAGTAAGGTAACCTTGCTAATGATGTTCCATTGAGTCTACTGAGTGGCTGCATGTTAACAACACTGCCTTCCCTCCCTGCCTCTCCAGTTTTTCAATTGCATATTTATTTTTTTCAAGCTATAATCTTATTTGACTTCAAACATTTAATAGGTGCTCTGACTGGACTGTTGAATACTCTGTTAACACCTAAAATGTTATCAGTAGCTCAGAAAGATTGTTCTAAATACATTGATTTGCTGTGTAGATCAAATGGAAGTTTCTGACAACTAAAGTGATATGAGACATCTTGAGCTACTCTGTTGGTAGCTTTATGTTTAATAAGTATTGTTACAATTATGTTGTCCATAATGACAACCATTGATTTCAGCAGGCTGTTGTACCCATAAATACGTTTACTTTCTTGTGGTCATTTTGTGTCTGCAGTCCTTGGATATAATGAAATAAGGTGCATCATGTAATTTGACTTGAAATACTAGTGTCTGTTACAGATTCTGTATATATACACTGGAGATGATCTTTGATTGTGCTGTGTAATAAGTAATCTTCCTGCTCAGTTCAATGGTGTACTGTTGGGAAAGAGTGACTGTTGGCAAACCTCTGGTTAAGCTGTGATTGATCTAACAGTCATGATCTGTACAAGTGTTGTGTGAGGGGAATTGATGGAAACATTCCCATATTCCCAACAGCAGTCTGGTTACTGAGAGTTTGTAGTTGCATTTTTGTGAGACAGGTGAAGTTTTCTGCAGATGTTTGCCTGTTTACATATTTTTTTTAACATTGTCATTCTGATTATTTCTTCAAGATTTAGTTCCACAGCTATTTTGAATGGCATTAGTTCACCAAGACTGTGCAATTACTGATAACAGTTTTAAAATATATCACACTTTACTAATTTGATCTGTAGATCCATTTTGTAGTGGTCTGTAGAAGCAGTAAAGCAATATAAAGCACATGGAACATAGCACAGCTTTGGTTATAACATGAACTGTAGTGTATTTGTCAATGGGGGGAACAGGGGGGGGGGGGGGAGTTCTGGATATCCTAAATTGGTTTACGGAGCCGTTATTAGAGGATGGCTTTGTAAGTTGAAGATTGGTTCATGATATAAATACACACTATAGAACATCCACAGTTTTTGTTTTCACTGGCAAATACGAAATTATATTACTAAGCAGTGTTGGCTGAATCCATCAACACAGTTGCTAAAATACTTGCCACTAAAAGGTCCATTGCATGCTATGTTAGTAATATTTGCTGTTTTCAACCATCCTAATTTTAATGCTATGGACTCCCCTCAATTTTATGGTAAGCTATGAAGGATACAATATAACCCATCACCTTTGACCATTGACACTTTCAGTAGGACAACTGTTTATCAGCACTACATAACCACAATGGCATTGTGCAATCATGCATATTTTAACTGCCAAGAAACCTTTTGAGAATAAAACACTTTTCAGCAAGGATGTTCTTGCTATTAATGGCTTCAGACATATTAAAAAAGAAAAAGTACCACCAGGAAAGTATGTTTTATTTTGGCAAAGATGCAAATGTAATGTAATACAACGTAAATGTAACCATAGAAAGGAAACTAGGTTACATAGAACTTGGGCTACAGTATAGGTCAATCTGTTGCCATAAACTTCGTTTCAAGAAAAATTGTGCCAAAGGTAATGTCACAGCACGAAGCAACACGACAGTATCTCAGACTTCACTGCAGCCATTTAATCTGCTCAAAGTTGAAGTATCAGCAGTTCTATAGAATCATTTATTGCATTTTGCAGTCCCCTTTCACTGTTTTTGGCGATCAGAGATACATAAACAAGCTGTCCTGAGATCATAGCCTGAGTTTGAAATATAGTAGATTGTTATTTTGCAGCATTGTACTTTCTGCATCTGCAACGAGCGGCTTTGCAATTTTTGCTGTTACAAGCATAGTATTTTGTTTGCCTTTACACAAATTTATGTGTAGCTGAACATGTAATGATTTGGTAACTTCCATTTTTACTTCACAACCGCAGTGATCTAGGTCTACACACATACTCCACAATCCACAAAATAGTTCATGACGGAGGGTAAACTGTACACTGCTAGTAATTTCCTTTCCAGTTACACTCGCAAATAGAGCAAGAGAAAAATGGCTTTCTGTGTGCTTCTGTACAAACCCTGATTTCCTTTATCTTGCCATTGCTGTCTTACATGAAATGTATATTGATGTCAGTAGAGGAGAGGAGAAGATTAATGTTTAAAAACTTATCGACATTGAGGTCAGTAGAGACAGAGCACCAGTTCGGATTATGGAAGGGTGGGAAAGGAAATCGGCTGTGCCCTTCCAAAGGAACAATCCTGGCAATTGCATTAAGTGATTTATGGAAGTCATGGAAAACCTAAGTCAGGATGGCTGGATGTGGGGATTTGAACTATTCTCCTCTCGAATGAGAGTCTAGTGTGCTAACAACTGTGCCACCTTGCTTGGTTGATAGCAATAGAATTGCTTTGCAGTGTGTCGCAAAACCCAGTTCTCTAAACTTTCTCCATAGTGTTTCGTGGAAATAACGTCTTCATGCCTCCAGGGATTCCCATTTGAGTTCATGGATCATTTCTGTAATACTCATGTGTTGCTTGAAGTTGTGGGTGATGTTACCCACTTCAATGTTTAAATTAAACCTGTGATAATTCCTTGTTTTTTATAATATTTTTTTCTCCTGATGGGGTGGCATTATTTGGTAACAGTTAGAAGGGGAATAACAACTGATTTTATAGTGGAGTGTATACAGTAGTAAATGTTGTGAGGCAGGAAAAATTATTTACACAGATTATATGGCTTCACGAGTTTGTATGGAATGTGAGTCAGTCAGCAAAAAGGCACTTGTGGAGGTACCCCAAGAATTTTGACCTATATTAACTACTGAGAATAGAAAATAAGAAAAGCCAATTTGAAACTTCAGTTTATCCTGGTATATGTTTTTAAAAATCCAATTTATTTGATAAATTTATTGTTTTAACTTCCTCTTTACATTTTTACTTACATTCTGTGTTATTCATAAAGATATATTTTTCTTTGAATAACACTCGCTTGATAGAAGTGTGTTTCAACTTATTGTCAATGAATCTTTGAATTTGCCATTAGGTATGATTGTCACTGAGAGAGACTAATGAAAGCGTTTGGTGTTATAGTGAAATGAATAAGAAGAAGAATAAAAAATAAAATAAATCAACTTATGTTGTAGAAAGGTTAATCTCTGTATCACAGTGATCAGCATGTCTTGGATTGGCGCTTGGAGGACTGAGGTTCAATATCCAGGACTGCCAAGGAGTTTCGCTTAGTTGGAGTTGTTGAATGAGGTAATTGCTGAGCCTCAGTAGAACTGAGAAGCTACTTGAAGGACAAATAGTGGTTCTGATTTGAAAGACATTGTTAAAGACAGGGAGAATGGTGTGCCAACCTCTTACCCTCGATAGTTATGCCCTTTGATGCTTTAGACACAGGATGAAATGGTAGTTGGTCTGTACAAAGCAGTGCCTGATGCCCAACCATAGAGTCAGATTTCCTAGCAGCACAGAATTTTTTCTATTTCTTTAATGGATACTTCATGTTCTGATTAGTGTAGTTTGTAAACAGTTGTAATGAATCATTTACAAATTCTTGTTGTCACAAACTATTAATTTCTACAGAAAGCAAGGAGGCTTAGATTTTTGTTATACAAGAAAATACACTTTTCTTCATGTATTAGAAATTATTTACACGAAACCTAGGGTCTGGGTTCTATTTGTGTTTCACTATTAACATAACTAGACCATCAGCAATAAAAGTAATTTTACTGTTTAATAATTACAGTGTTATCAAAGACTCAAAGTTGAGCTTATTAAAATGATTGGTTTTTTAACATAATGTCAACAGCGAGCTAATTAAAGTTGGAATAGTTGTTGCCTTGGACAAGGAGGGATCTGGAAGTGGTCATAACCTTCTATTAGCTTCCATCTTGGCATTTCCTTCATATGATTCAGGAACTTTTAAATTAGAATGACTCCTACTGATTGAACCCAGTTCCCTGATCAGAGTAGCACTTCACTGTGTTGCATGCAGTGAAGTAACATCTTCAGAACATCACATCCAGTTTTATAAAGTTGATGTAAATTATATTTTTATGGACATTATTTGTCAATGGCATCTCATTGTATCATTTCTGAGTTAATTTTACTGAAAACTGCTGCATCTCTAGGTTAGTGTAGGTGATCAGTTGTAATAACGGACTTTGTGGCAATTTTTTTTTTAAAATCATTACTGAACAGTATCACACAGTTGTTTAATGTCTGCTGAGAAGGATGGAAAAAGTGGTGCTTTTGAAATGTATCTGATTAAGAAGGCACCCATATTCTTTCCTTTAGAATCATTTCTAAGTACTCAGTTGTTAATTCATTTTATGGTTGTGGCCTCAGATTTAAGATTGGTTTGATGCAGCTCTACACACTACTCTGTACAGTGCAAGTACCGGTATCTTGTGCGACCTACATCCATTTGAACATGGCTTGCTGTATTCATCCCATGGTCTCCCTCTGCAGTTTTTACAGCCATTGCAACTACTGAAAAGGCTTCTGCCACTCTTCAAGAACCATATGTTATTCTGATTTCTCCAAATATAACCCTTCTTTTTGGTTGGTCATATTGTATGGCTATGTATATTTTTTTGGCACGAAACCCATTCCATGTTGACAAGGTCCATCTTCATATTGATGCGTATGTTACTATGCATCCCATTTACTCAACTGATAGTTATATTAAAAAAAAAAAAAAAAGGTAAATCTATCATTAACATAAAGATGGATTTGAACACCACAGTGCTTTAGCAGACACGGTCATATTGGAGGATGTATGCCATTGCCTTCCTGTGCCCTTTGTACTGTCTTTGTTATCTCCACATGTTTTTGTACTAATCATAGCATTGGTCTTGAAATCTGTGTGATTTTTTGTTCAGGTACCTTGTGCAGAAAGAATGAGGAAATATTTCATTGTCACTAATGCTCAGAGAAGCAATTTCGAATCGTATGAGTTATTTAACTACTCATTAGACCTGTGTCTTGCTTAACAGTGCTTTGTTGCATTTCCATGCCAACTGTTTAATCTTCTTTTTCGTCAAAGGATGCACAGTTTTGCAGTGCGTTCCCTCCTCCAGAAACATTTCTATGTGAATATGTGACTGCGTAGGTTGTATTCAAAATTAGTTTTCCAATAATGCGTCAGCAATTTTCTAATATTTAAAAATTCTTTAAAAGTGGAACTGATATTGAGTATAACTACTGTGCCTCTGTTTTCTACAACCCGTAGGTCAAGTTGTTTGAATGGAATGGATGAGGATTTGACAAGCTCACACAAAAACTTCTGGAAACAGTAAGTAATAGCAATATTTGAGCTAATAAGTACAAAAGTCACATAAAACTTAGTACATTAAGAAGAAGCTTGACACAGGCAAAATGATGTGACAAGGGTGTCCAAAAATGTATGGAAAGTATGCAGTTGGACTAGTGTAAGAAAACAAACATTTATTGTAACAACTGTCATCTAAAATAGTGTATCAATCTCATATTCCCTCAGACACAAAAATTTGGACCCTGTCACCCATTGTAAGATAACTGTAATGTAGAATAAAAAATATACCACAAAACATGTTTTACTCTTTGTTCTAACATATCTTTAACACTACCCATCATGATGTGTGTCACATTTTTTTAAATAATTATTCTTTTACCATGCCATGAAAAGATAGGAACAGATCCCATCTATTTTGTTTGCCTACTACATCATCTAGGTAGAGTTTAACCCTCTGGTCAGCATCATATTTAAGGTGCTAGGCAGAGCATTGTTCTTCCACTTCTCACTCACATCTGTATTATGTTTGTTGGACTTCAAAGGGAACATTTCACAAATATGTTATCAATGCATAACAAACTCAGTTTCTTCCTCCAGTTGTACTGAAAGAAATACTTGGTATCAGTAGGTGGTGAGTTTCTGTTTGCAGAAGTCCAATTTGTGGTATGATGTAGTACAGCTGCTATTCAGTTTTACATTGTTTCGGTATTGTTAAAGGGTGGTTCGCAACACAAAAATATAATATTTCTTATACCTGTTGATATTTTTTCAAACATGACTTCTGGTTCTGTCAAAGGTGAATTTTGTGTTTTGTGAAATGTATTTATAAAATATGCTGTGCGTAATTTAATATACACTGTGCATAAATAAAGTTTTTAAAATTTCATTTCAGATATGTCCATGGAAACAAATGTCAGCCAGTACGACATAAAAGTATTTCATCCTCTGGACAGCCACCACTCAACGTTCCTCTACCAGGGCTTCCGACTGCTGTCTACATAAGTGCAGAGCAAGCTGATCACACACTGAAGATGACAGTGTTAAAAAATGGAATGCGTGTTGCAACTATCCCATATTTTGGAAACTATTGTACTATAGGAGGTAGTAAATTATCATGATTTATTAGTGATCCAATCTAACAAATACATTTTTTGTGTGATATGAAATGCACATTAGATTTCAAATTTTATTGGGTGGGATATGCTGGTTTTCTGACATTTGTCCTTGTGAATAATATTGTAGGAGGGGTAGTTATATTATCAGATCGAAAAAAAATCAACCCTTGACCATGGAAATTGGTGATGGTGTTAGTCATGTGTATGTATTCGTCCTTCAGTGTGGCACATTTTTCCCAGTGATGGATGACTTGACTGAGATCTTGATCGTCTATCTGTATTTTGCCTGTCGAGGAAATGTCCCAACTCAAAAATTACCTTGTCGTCATTCTGGAAACGCCTACTATGCTGTGGTTTCTTCACCCAAGGAGAGAAGACAAAGTCACTGGCTGCTGTGTCAGCTGCCCTGTGCAGAATGAGCTGGAGCACTGTCATGGAGCAAAAACGCCACCTGGGATAGCTCCCTGTGATGCTCTGTCTTGACAGTCTCCCGTGATGTCCTCAGGAGCTATCAGTAATGTGCTCTTGTGATGGTTTGCCCCTTATGAGCACAATCTGTTAGCACCATAACACGACAGTCCCAAAGACACTTAGTATCATCTTGCTTAATGATGTTTAGGTCTTCACCTATTTAAGCAGTGACGAACCAATGTTTCCACTGCTTCCTGCACTCATTTGTCTTGGGGTCATATTGATACACCTACCACTCGCCCATGCTGATTAGGTGGCTAAAGAAGTCATATGGATTGTCCTGACACAGCTGCAACATTTCCAGTGCTGCCTCAGTTTGGCAGTCTTCTTGAATGCGTGTGATTTTTCACAGAATCCAGTGGGTGGTGACCTGTGTCATGTTCCAAATGTTGTGCATCTAATTGCGAAATTCTGTTGCGATTCCCAGTTCTTCACAGAGACATGGTCTGCCACTGCATTAATCATCCTTGTTTGACCATACTGGAACTCTCTGTGCCAGGAAACCACTGTGTCGTATGGTGGTGTATTGCTGCCATGCATTTCCACCAACTTGGCATGAATTCTTGCAGTACTGCAGACATGTACCTGCAAACAGATAAAAAATAATTATTCAACTTTTTTTAGGGTGATAATTAAAACTTTGACTGTCCCTCCTATGTTGAGTTCTTTGTGTCTGAGACGAGGTGCAAGTGGCTGCTTTTTCATGTTGGTTATTATTTGTTTTCTCCAGTTTTTGTTAAGTCACCCTGCCAGTGTAGACTTTACACTTCAGAGGAATCTTGGCTCTTTGTATGTCTAATGTCATATAATCACAACAGAAGACCAAAGTCTTAGTTTGCAACTACTAGTACTTACAATGCAATTGGCAGTTAAGTTTGTGTTGATACATAGGCTCCAGCATATCATTCTTAGAGAAGTAACTGAAAGTAGTTTTTCACCTGTAGAAGTAAACTCATAAAATGTAAACTTTCATGACTGGAAGTGCCACACTGATTAAAATATACCCTGCTATTATGCTGTTTGTGAATGAATTTCTCATTGAAAGTTTATGTTTTGTTCCCTTCTGTGGAGGACATCTTCAAGGGGGGGGGGGGGGGGCAGTTGAAGGTTTTTCGAAGTTCTAATACACACACTGGCTTGCTACTAACTGAACTAAAACCCAGTTTCTGCTTGCTCCCATGAAGAGGTGTGACTTCCTGTTTTGAAAACTCAAGCCCAATTTAGACCTGCATATATTCTCCTCAAGCCACTGTACAGTGCATGGCTGAGGGCACTTCATATCAATATGAGCGATTCTTTTTGTCTGATTTCATTTGTGTCTTGACTGAAGGAAAACTGACTGACTGTATGCCTCTGTATGTACCCTAATCACTTTGCACTTATTATCATGATTCTACAGGAGATGTATGATGATGGCAGCAAATTGGTCTCACAGTCTTCTTTGACCACAGTTTCTCTGAATTCACCTAACATAGTTGTTATACTATGCTGTAATGATCTTAGCAGTGCCTCTGAATTTTTTTGATGTCAGTTGTTGTGCCTTCTTGATAAGGACTCCAAACGCAGGACCAATAGTCTAGAATCTGCCGCACTAACACCTCACATGCAAATTATTTTACAGATGCACTGTACTTTCCCAGAACCCTTTCAACATATATGCCTGTGGGAGTATCCTCATCAAGATGTAGAAGAAATATCAACACTTGCAAACTGAGAATGTTGAAATAAAGATCCTGAATTATGTTCACAGAAACCCGAATGAATTGGTGCAAGTTATTGTATGAGTAACATCCCAAAAACATCCAGAGCAACCTCTGGCCAGAACTACGTCTCTTACACACAGCAGGCTAAATGCCTCAGTGGACTGTCGGTGCATGTATCACCATGCATCATTTGAAAAGAGGCAAAATCACAACTTATCCAGACAGCTTCTCTCTAGTTTCTTCCTTGTTTGTCCCATTGAAGTCTTTTTGCTTCATTTGTCGTATTAGGAAATGGTTTTTTGTGAGGTACACGACTCCAAATGTGCATTCCACGCAGTTCCCTTCAACATCTAAATCTACATCAATTCTCTGCAAACCACTATGAAGTGCATGGCATGCACTAATTATCAAGACTTTTTCCATTCCGCTAATGTGTGGAGTATGGGAAGAATGATTGCTTGAATGCATCTGTGCGTGGTTGGCTGTTGCCGGTTGCTGTCACCCGTTATTGCTATCACACTGTGGTGGAAGACTGGTACATACACCTTCTTCAGCACTGGACTCAAAATACCATTTAGTTTCACACCCTCCCCTTACACTTAAAATTACTGTGGTGTTTAGTAATCTCTATGGCCACTGTATAGTCTTTCATAGTATCCATTTGTGGCTGCCAGTGCTTGAGTCTTAGCAAATTGAATCCAGTGGTCTCCTGGCTGCAAAGCACATTCTGAAACAGCTGTTCTGTGAGCCTCTCCCCTTCAGCAGTTTCTTTTGTGTTCTTATAGTAGTTTCTTGATCTTTTTTTAGTAGTACCAATGTAGCATATGGACTATAAGACCAATTGTGTGATTGAATTGAAGAGTTCCTAGATAACAGAATGCAGCATGTCATTCTCAATGGAGAGAAGTGTTCCGAAGTAAGAGTAATTTCATGTATGCCGCAGGGGAGTGTCGTAGGACCGTTGCTATTCACAATATATATAAATGACCTTGTGGTTCACATAGGAAGTTCACTGAGGCTTTTTGCTGATGATGCTGTAGTATATTGAGAGGTTGTAACAATGGAAAATTGTACTGAAATGCAGGAGGATCTGCAATGAATTGACGCATGGTGCAGGGAATGGCAATTGAATCTCAATGTAGACAAGTGTAATGTGCTGCGAATACATAGAAAGAGAGATACTTTATCATTTAGCTACAATATAGCAGGTCAGCAACTGGAAGCAGTTAATTCCGTAAATTATCTGGGAGTAGGCATTAGGAGTGATTTAAAATGGAATGACCATATAAAATTAATCATTGGTAAAGCAGACACCAAACTGAGATTCATTGGAAGAATCCTAAGGAAATGCAGTCTGAAAACAAAGGAAGTAGGTTACAGTACACTTGTTCACCCACTGCTGGAATACTGCTCACCGGTGTGGGATCCGTACCAGATAGGGTTGATAGAGGAGGTAGAGAAGATCCAACGGAGAGCAGCGCACTTTGTTACAGGAGCATTTAGTAGTCGTGAAAGCATTTCAGAGATCATAGATAAACTCCAGTGGAAGACTCTGCAAGAGAGACACTCAGTAGCTTGGTACGGGCTTTTGTTGAAGTTTCGAGAACATACCTTCACTGAGGAGTCAAGCAGTATATTGCTCCCTCCTATGCATATCTTGCGAAGAGACCATGAGGATAAAATCAGAGAGATTAGAGCCCACACAGAGGCATACCGACAATCTTTCTTTCCATGAACAATACGATCCTGGAATAGAAGGGAGAACCGATAGAGGTACTTAAGGTACCCTCCGCCACACACCGTCAGGTGGCTTGTGGAGTATGGATGTAGATGTAGATGTACATGGTATCCTGTAAATTTCTACTTTTTCCAGTGATTTTCCAGCATCCTTGGCCATATTAAGGTGTTCTTGTATCTTGTGAGTGGGTTTGTAGGTTACAGTGATATACTGTTTCGTCAAGATCTTTCCAATGTGGTCAGTAACATCATTTATGAATAGCAGGAAAACCTTGGATTTTGCAGACACCTACACATCACTGTGAACCTTCTGTGGCTGTCCGAATGCTCTGTTTTAGCTCAGCAGTGAATGTCCATTCTTTAGTGACACACTGGTGAGACATTCCAGTTCTATGTTGAGCAGCTCCAGTTCACAGATGTTCCTCACTCTATCCACTAACATTTTTATAACACATTACTTTTTTTGTGGGTGGCGCTATAAAGTAAGATGAGTAAGTACCCCAATCACAAAGTTCTCAGAACTTTGTCAGTTGAACAGGGTGCTGAGAAAGAACAGTTCAATTCAGCTGTGCTTCTACCAGTACTTAATGGGTTGCCAAAAATTCATGAAGAAAATGTTGTGCCGTTGGTTCACCCACCTATTCGACTGCCAAGTTATTGACAACATTATTATGAAGGACATATTAGTCAGTTTTGATGTGGTATTGCTGTCTACCATGGTTCCACATAATGAAATGTTGGAATAGCTGAATCAGATTTTTTTCTGCCCATATTGTAGAGCTGTGTAACTGTTGACATAAGCTTGTCAGTCTCAAGAAAATTTATTATATTCTAACTGAGAATATGTGCAAGGATTCTGCAGCAAACTTATATTAGGGACATTGGTCTGTAATTTTGCGGGCCTGTTCTTGTAACCTTCTTTTACACAGCAGTCACCTGCAATTTTTTCCAGTCACCTGGGACTTTTTGTGGGATCTGAGGTTGACAATAAATGTGAGCTAAGTAAGGGGCTAGAGCCATAGAGTAATCTTTGAAAACTGAATTGGGATTCCATCCAGACCAGGTCACTTATTTGTTTTCAACTCTTTCAGTTCTTTCTCTACATCAGGGATGATTATTACTATGTCACCCATATGGGATTCTGTTTGATAGTCAAACAATGATTTGTTTGTAGGATTCTCCTGCGCGAATGATATCTTTAATTTGAAATTTAAAACTTTGGCTTCCTTTTTGCTGTCTTCAACTGTTACACCAGACTGGTCAACAAATGGCTGAATGGAAGGCGTAGACCTACTTAGCGATTTTACATACAACCTGAAGTTTTCTTGATTTCTCTGCCAGAACTTTTGCTAAGGTATGATGGTGCTAGTAGTTGTGTGCTTCGCACATAGATCTTTCCACAGATGCACGAATCTCTACTAACCTTTGCTTGTTGTCATTTGCACTTACTGTGTTGAACTGAGATTGCAACAGCCTCTGCTTCCTCAGAATTTCCCGAATTTTGTTGTTAAACCGTGGTGAATTTTTCCCATCATAAATCCTCTTACTAAGCATGTAGTTCTGCAGACCACAATTTACAATTTGTTTAAGCTTTGCCCATAATTCTGCTATGTCCATCTTACTGGAACTAAGTGATATCAATTCACTGTCTAAGTGAGATGCTAAGAAGCTAACAACTACATATCTGCTCTTTCTAGCAGAAATACTCCCCTAGCTTGACTGATTTATTAACTTTCATAACCATAGTTGCTACAATAACATCATGATCCCTAATCCTCGTTTCTATACTGGTGTTGTCAATAAGGTCCGCCCTTATGTGTAGCTACAAGGTCTAAGATATTTCCATTGCGTGTGGGCTACCGAACTAGCTGCTCAAGACAGTTCTCAGAAAACGTGTTCAAACGTACTTCACATGACTGTCTGTCTGTATCCTCGACAATGAACCATCACAGTATAATCGGGTGGCTGGTAAAAACATTCAAAAATTAACTTGGTTTCACCTAGACCTGTTACCCGCAACCAGATAAGTTTGTATTCACGCTCAACTTTGACCTCTACAGAGATAATGTTTTTGTCAACTGCAGTAAACACTCCCTCTCCTATGGCCTCTAATCTGTCTTTCCAATATACGTTCCATGGCTTGCTAAATATCCCAAAGCTTTCCACTTCGGGTTTCACCCAGCTCTTGGTCCCGAGAATAATTTCACTGCGAACCATTGCTGGATGGCAGTAAATTTGGGAATTTTGTTACAAATACTTCGACAATTTACTGAGAAAATTTTGTCTGTAGAAGTGTCTGTACTGTGAAACTGGTCTGACTTCCCTTGCTTGCGTATTGACTAGTGAGTGTTCATCAGAATACTTGAAATTACCGCCTAGCCTAAAAAACCTCCATGTGCATTCCACAAGTACTCTCCTACCCGAGTAACTGCTTCCTTTATGTAGTGCTCCCCTGAACTATCAAGGGAGTCCTACAAATCCCCAACCTATAACACAGGGCTAGAAATCTGCAGCCAAGACCATCACAGGGTGGACGAATCCTTTGGTTGAGACCTTGAAGCCAACAGCGTTCACCACTTCCGCCAGTTGCCTGTATGAACTGTGGATGGCCTCAGAACCCATGCGACAGGCGTTGTTGGTGCCAACATGAGCCACAACTTGCAGACAACTGCACCTTGCACACTTGATAACTGCAGGCAAGACTGCCTCCACATCTCAGATGAGGGTCCCATGGCATACGTACTGAGTGCACATTGGCTTGCTTCCCAGCCCTGAATGCTATCTGCTCCATAACATGCCTAATGTTGGAGCTCCCAATAACTGGTCAACCTCCCCTCCCCCCTGTGCCTGCTCAGACCCTGTCCAGTCAGAGGGTGAATGGGCGATGCCAGAAGACCAGTCTTTACATTGATCCTCTGCCTTGAGCAATGTGAACGCGTTATCACTCACAGTGTTTCACTTTGGTAGGGCAGCATCAGGTTAAACTGTAACCATGACTCAGGAAGAATTAGCCAGGGACTGATCTGCACTCACACAGTGTATACACTGCACGCTGATAATGTATGAGGCGCACAGGTGACAGCGCCCTCTGTTAGCAGCTTTTTGAGCTATTTCAAAACTTATGTATAAAACTCTTACAGCTTCCACAGTAAATATACGTCTTGTAACATTTGCCTCTCAATCTTAGTTTCTGAAATATTTGATTTTGAAATCAGGGACTCCTTCACTGGGCAACCTGTGTCTTGGCTGCATGTAACATACAGACTTTACAGCTCAGCGCATCAATGTTTCAATGTAGCTTGCCAGATTTGAGACGGAACTCATAATGCGCTCCACAATGCAGGTACAGGGCGTTTCCATGCACTCTTATTTAAATAGCTGCCACCCAGGCTGTGAGCATGTCACAGAACATTGCTTGAGTTTCTTTGTGGAAACAGTTAGACCACTGACCAACAATTAGGGTGTACATTAAAACAAAAGGTGCACTTTCATTCAAATAAATTTACATAAGCATTCAAATACAAAACTTTTCATTGTGTGATAGTTTCTGAAACTCTTCAGAGTGGACTGTTTCCATTGTCCTTTCACGCAAGTTCTTTACAAATAAATCACTGTCATCAAAATCATTGTCACTCCCATTTTCACTTACACATACCTCTACAAGCTCTTCCCCAGAAAGGACTGAGCGTGAAGAACTAGCCATTTTGCACCTTCTAACTTGAACGTAATAATAGCAGTAAGACGCAGCATTGATGCCTAGTAAAGTCGGATTCAAGAATGGAGCATGTGAGGGCTATGAAAAATCATGTTGAATTAGTCTCGTCATCAGAGTGGAAAATAAAGTTCACAGTGTTGAGCGGCACTTGCTGTTGAAAAGAGTTAAGTCCCGTCATCTCTGTCTACTACCTGGGTCTTTTAAATTTAGTATCCATAATAAGGCAGTATGACCAGAGATTACCGTGAAACATCTACTGTAAAGGTAGTACCGGAAATATCAGGACCAGCAATTTTTTCTAAGCTGTACTGTATTTACTTTCTGCTTTGTTAAGCTGATGGGATATGTAACCAACTGGTTTCTCGACCCCGTATTATTCCTGACTCAGAACACAGCCAGCTGGGTAATCACTAGTGTAACATGACAGAATAAATGCTTTTTAAAAATCTGGATAAACTAGTCAGTAGATTGTCAAAGCATCTTTAATTTATTCATCACCGCATCACATTCAGTGGTCCAGTTGCAAGGTACCCCATTTTTCAGAACTTAGTTAAGGGATTCATGATGGCTGCACGGGATTAGCTGAGCAGACTCCTAACTAAGGTACGAGCATATGGGATTGGTTCCCAAGTATGTGAGTGGCTCGAAGACTTCTTAAGTAATAGAACCCAGTACGTTGTCCTCGATGGTGAGTGTTCATTGGAGGTGAGAGTATCATCTGGAGTGCCCCAGGGAAGTGTGGTAGGTCTGCTGTTGTTTTCTATCTATATAAATGATCTTTTAGATGGAGGATACAAGATGACTTGGACAGGATTTGTGATTGGTGTAAAGAATGGCAGCTAACTCTAAATATAGATAAATGTAAATTAATGCAGATGAATAGGAAAAAGAATCCTGTAATGTTTGAATACTCCATTAGTAGTGTAGCACTTGACACAGTCACGTCAATTAAATATTTGGGCGTAACATTGCAGAGCAATATGAAGCGGGACAAGCATGTGATCTCAGTTGTGGGGAAGGCCGATAGTTGTCTTCGATTCATTGGTAGAATTTTGGGAAGATGTGGTTCATCTGTAAAGGAGACCGCTTATAAAACACTAATACAACCTATTCTTGAGTACTGCTCGAGCGTTTGGGATCCCTATCAGGTTGGATTAAGGGAGGACATAGAAGCAATTCAGAGGCGGGCTGCTAGATTTGTTACTGGTAGGTTTGATCATCACGCGAGTGTTATGGAAATGCTTCAGGAACTCGGGTGGGAGTCTATAGAGGAAAGAAGGCATTTTTTTTTGTGAATCGCTACTGAGGAAATTTAGAGAACCAGCATTTGAGGCTGACTGCAGTACAATTTTACTGCCACAACTTACATTTTGCGGAAAGACCACAAAGATAAGATAAGAGAGATTAGGGCTCGTACAGAGGCATATAGGCAGTCATTTTTCCCTCATTCTGTTTGGGAGTGGAACAGGGAGAGAAGATGCTAGTTGTGGCATGAGATACCCTCCGCCACGCACCGTATGGTGGTTTCAACCCATCCAGCATGTGTCTCGCTCGCTGTGCTATATAATCCATGGACTAGGCTGGCTGGCCCGCAAGGGGACTGGCAAGAGGACTGTGTCTGCTTGTCATCATTAATTTCATTCAGATTTATGGTGTGTGCAGGGCTTGGGCATAATGAAAGTGACAGAAGTGGGAGCTCCAGATGGACGAGGGTTTAGGAAAAAATAGTAGTTTTTGGCACTGGTCAGGCAAAGCATAAGCCATTTCTGTTAGTGTAGTTACAGGCAGTGGATGGCACAATGATTAAGAGTACAGGACGGTAATACGAGGGTCGTGGGTTTGAGTACGTATGCAGAAACCTCTTTTTTTTCCAATTTTTTTTTTTTACTTCACTGCAAGTAAACCAAAATAATATTCAGTACATTGTCCTTATTAATATTTTCATCAAAGACATGAAAAGGACAGGCAAAGGAAAATTTGGCATTGCAAACACATTTCCAGGAAGTACTTTAATTGTTTTTATAGTTAATGATTTACACATGCTGAGCCAGTAGTCATCTTAGAAACAGAGGAAGCATCTTGCACACATTATAAATGTGGCATTTTTACAATTAAGTGATTATTTTGAAGTTTCCACAGATAAACAAACTTCGTTTACGTTCATAAAAAGTTCTCTCTCATCGCACAGTTTGGCAGCAAACGACCTGTACACATAATTTCACCGAGTATTGGCAAGGGTAGTTGGTGATATACAATGGAATGTATTTTGATACAGTCTTCTCTGACTGTGATTTGTTTTCCATCTCTTGATGAGCTGATTTTACCTGTACTGAATACCTATTGTTCGCATGCAGCTGGCAAAAGCTGCTCGAAGGTCAGAATGAAACTAATAGAATACGAAGTCCTGTATGCATTAGTTACAGTCCCTTGAGTCACTGTGGATGCTGTAAGTACAATCCTTTCTTGGAAATTTATTGCCATCCCAAATTTTCCTTTACATTTCCTTTTCTTGCCTTTTATGAAAATATTAATAAATGCAGTATACTGAGCATTATTTCTGTTTGTTTGCAGTATAAGTAATATAAAAACTGGAAATAAAAAAGAAAACTTTCTGACTAGGGCCTTTACCCAACAATCCTCAAATTACCATTTTGTGCTCTTTCCGCTGCACCAACCGCTACCTCCCACATACGGTAACATAAACGGCTCATGTCTTGCCTGCCTTGCATAATTAATGCTATTACTTATAAATGCTTGCCCATCTGGAGCTGCCACTTCTGTCACTTTCACTCCTGGCCAAGTCCTGAATGTACCATAAATTTGGTGGTGCTATCCTCTTGTGAGTGCAGCCAGCTGCGACACAGGCGTCGTCCCACCAGCCCACTGCACTGTGCACTCTGCTCACAGTATTTGCCACTGCAGCACATTGCCTTTTCTACAGTGCACATTGCTTCTGCTTTCAACGACTAGAAACTTATTGGGAGAAAATAAGAGTCATTGACAAAGTGATTTCTACTATTTGTCAATGGGTTCTTACATTGTGATTACCAGCAAAACTGGCATACAAAAATGCAATTCTGTCAGTGTATGCTTGATTTGTGTTACTTGGAAATTAAGAAGTGTCCATTAGAAGAATCTGTCATAAGTTAAGATATTTTATAATTGTTATTGCTGTCACATACACCCTTCTAAACATAAAAAATACCCATGTGGATTCTGTAACTGATTAGAGGTAAAAAAAAAAAAAAAAAAAAAATCAACTAGTGCTATAATAAAGCATACAAGCTTGAACAGTCACTGAATCCAATGACAACCTGCCCATAGATAGTTAATTGAAATAACAGTAGAGGAGAATAAATACATGGCTTTGCAGAGCAATTGGTTTGGGCAGATAAGTAATCAGCTTGGTTTGCTGGGGAAGCGATGGGGCGGAGAGATGCGTCACTGGACAGAGCGCGCCCCGTATGTCGGGCTCAACTGCAAAGTCCCATGAGCCACCCCTGTTCCTCATTAAGTACAAAGTAATAACTGCATGCAACAGCTATAGGTTGTGTTTCCACAATAGAGCAAATCACAACCACGGGAGGTGCTGTAGTTGAGAATTATGTACAATGTTCTGTGAACATCAGGGAAGTAGAGTAATTCTTTTTAATATATCTTAATTATTTTTTGTGTTGAATTTCAATTTTCGTAGTTGAATTTTTGATGCTGTGTAAACAGCAGGTAATGTGTTGTTGATTGCTTGTTCCTCACAGTAACAGGGGATACAGTTTATTTATCTTTTGTCTAAAGTGCTGAAATGATTTTAATTAAAATGTTGAATAATAAAGAAATTCCATTACAGAAAATCTGATAAGTTGCAAGCTGAATAGTGGAGAATATATGTATATAGCAGTCTAGTGTGTGCATTTCATTATTGGCAGTGGATATTGAGGGGAATGTAAACCATCTACAATAGAGTGGCTGTATCACTCAATGCATTCTTCTCTAAAGTTGAAAATTAGGAGAGAACTGTTACTGAATTTTGAGGAATAGATGTGAAAAATACTATTTATCATTACTTTAGGGAGATAATTCCTCATGCATCTCTCCGAGTATCATAATCCTTCCCTGTAACTAGACTCAGTTCTCTCAAGAAAGCAAACATTTCATGACTAATGAACTCATATTTGCATTTATTTTTAGTACAAAATTTATAATTTACAGTCTTTTCTGTATACACTACCATGTACAAATATTAAGATTTTCTTTAAATGACATTTCTGTGTTTTCTTACAGTTATCATTGATGCTGGAGCAAAACATGCTGGTAACTATGTTGGAGGAATTACCCACATGCTTGAAAAACTAGCATTCAATGTAAGTAGTAGGTTTTGATGAGCTTAGCCCTAATATTTATTACTGTAATACCCATCACAAAAGTAAACACATCAATAACATACTGACGACTTGCAGAAATTCAACCACACACAAGTATCAAATTGTATCAACTGACCAGCCATTTCCAGATGTGGCAACATTGCAGGATGTAGAGGGCTGTGGTGGAGGGAAGTGAGACACATGACTTCGAGCTGCTTAGTTTCACAACAGTGACTGTAGTCTTAAGACAGTGTTCTTTGATGCCCAAGCATAAGGGTTTTACATTATCTGTTACAATATGGAATGTGTAGTTTTTGACACCAGTAACATACATTTAAGTACACTTTTCATATTCCAGACTCTGGCCATTTACAGATGTAGAACTGATTACTTCCATCTAGCCCACAACTCATGTATTAGACATAAAGACTTATTAAAGAGGAGAAACTGTAAGGTGCTTTTAAAATTAATTCTGTTCTGCAAGAAGTTTTGTTCTCCTGCAGCAGATAACTAAAATGTTCCATTTCTGTATATGTCAGTTTTCTGTGAGACTGTCACAGAGACCACTACAATGTGTCCTTTACATCCAAACCACTTCTGAGCAAAAGATTTAACTAGAAATTGTTAAGCCAACTGTGAAAATTTACTGGGGGCCTAATCATGCATAAATCAAGTATGAAAACTTTACCATTGAGCTCTGAAAGTTCCTCACACAGAAAACAATTAATTTAATTTTCTGTTAACCTTTTTTCTTTAAGCCAAACTGCTTTTTATGATAAATGAAATTTACTTAGATGTATTACCACTCTTTTGTACATGGTCTTTTCAGACTGCTTCAAAAACATTGGCCACATGTAACTGTCTAGATTCTCCCTTTCTCTATAAAAATGGTTTTACAAAATGTGACTGCAGGATTACAGCAGCAGTCTCTGTTCCAGCAGTAGGAGTCCACATCCTTAGGTCCTCAGGAGTGACAGTGTCGTGTGGCAGTGTGGGGTGATTATGGCAACTGGGCAGTGGGTCAGAGACAGTTCCACCTGTTTTTTTATTGGGGGAGGAGTGGCTGGGGGTGGGGGTGGGGGGAAGGTGAGTGGTTGGTATTGTGAAGCCTCAGTCAGGTGTAGTAATTGTCAGCTCATGGGTTCACGAGGTTGTGTGACAGTGCTAAAATGCATCTGGCAACTGTGGATGTGGAAAGTGGTTTCATGTGTCATTGCTTTACTATGACCAGGTTACTATCAAACTTGTACTTTAGTGTGTAAATAGAATAAAATATTATTATATGTATAGAAGATCCAATTATAAGCTCATTGGACAAAACATTGGTTACCTTCTTAAAAAAATGCACTGGTTGCTTTGGGGTGTTGTACAAGGTATAGATCTGGTTCTAGGCAGTCAAGTGTCCCACCAGTACTGACGTAAGTCATGCCAGTTAAGTGGTGTGTGTATGACAGACAGTGTTATGGAACCAGCACATGGTCAATGTGGAAAGAAGTTATTGTGTCTGGATGTGTGCATGGCCAACCAGTGAATGAAGCTGCCCAAATTGTTTGTGTATCAATCTGGACTATCCAACATGTCTCCAAGGAATGCTGTACCACTCACAGCCATGTAACACTGTATGAGGGTAGTTGTGGAAAGAGCCAAACTGACAGGTACCGTAGGTGACTGTAAATCCTGGTCAGTTACAACTTGTTTCAAACCTGACAGGAATTGCTGCTGTCAGTGAATGCAGGTTCAGCTTGATCAGTTTCTGAGCAAACATTGCAAAGCAAACTGTATGCAGTTGACATTTGGAGCCAGGTATCTTGCAAAAAGCTGTTGTAGGACTAACAACACAGAAATTGCACAATAGTGGACTGGAGGCACAAATCAACAAGTTATGATATTGCATCTTTCCAAATGATACAACATTTCAAATGCACTGACTTTGCCAATGGGCAGTTTAACCCGTAGTGGGTGGAATATGTGGTTCAGGCCAGAGGAAGTTATGTGATATTTTGGGAGTGCTTTTTGTACCATTAATTGAGTCCAGCTTACTATAAAAGTGAACTGGTTTGTGTATTGCAGTATTCTTGGTGACTAAGTGTTGCCCTTTCTTCTACATCTTCATGACGAGTATTTTGCAGTGTTCACTGGGCTGCGTGTGTACATTCCTGATATGAGGTTGGCATCCCTGCATCAGACGAGACGTACGACTTTTTGTGCTCTTGTAAAGATAAGTTATTCAGATTGTAATAACACTTAGTTTAGTACAAATTACTCATCAAATAATGTGTTAGTGTGCTTTCTAAACTTACTATTAAAGGTATCACTTTTCTGTATGCATTGTTCCAGAAAGCATGAAGAGATAGTAAGATCGAGTTGTTGTCACACTATTGTTTACGTTTTGATGCAGTTAACTTGGAGAACCCTGTTTAATTGTTCTATTTTTCTTTCTGGCAATTTAAATGGAGTTTGTGCATATGTTATTCAGTTCATATTTCCAGAAATTAGCATGAATCTGAAGTTGTTGGATTTAGAAACTTTCGCACTAGCAATTTCTTTACATACAATTTGCAGAAATTAAAGTTACATTAAAAGTTACTCTCTGTTGTGATTAAGTTAATCAACTGAAACTGCACTTAAGTGAGTGCTGAGTTCTTGTTGTAAGCAGGAATAATTAACTTTGTTCATTATATCAAACACCTGAAGTGCTAGCCTGTAGGTATAATTTTTGTGGCTCATAAATAATAAAAATTGTATAAAGTATGTTAAGTGATTTAATTCAATTTTTAAGTGTGTTATCTGTGTTGCAATGTGTGATAAGTGTGGATGTTGCCGTAAGATAGTCAAGTAGGGAGTGGTATGTGTAGACTGTGGGTCAGAATTTCACATGGATGACTACTGGAGAATTGTATGGGGATCTCCATGAGGCTCTCCCAATGAACTATAGGCTCTGCAAAAAAGACGAGAGAATCGCTAACTGGGAGACAAAGTTTGTGATCTTCAGGACGAATTAGAACACGCACAGTTTGAAGTAGATATGTTGAAGGGGGAAGAAGATTGTGGGAACTGGGTAAAGGTAAAAAGCAGTGGGTGAAAGAGAAACTGCTCTTCAAGTTCTTCATCTACATTTGAGCTTACAGTATCGAATAAATTTGACTTGTTACCTGAAGTAGGACGCGAAGCACCTCATTCAGCTGTAGGTCCCAGTAGAGTGCAGCAGATTTGTAGCAAACAAACTAAGTGTAGGTTGACACCAAAAGAGAGTAGGAAACAAAGAGTCTTGCTGCTTGGTAGTAACCATGGGAGAGGTGGAGGTCAGATGGTAGGTGACAAATTAGGACCAGGGTACCAAGTCACAAATATTGTGAAGTCAAGAATTAGCCTTAAGCATGTGACAGAGGACATAGGAAATTTCTGCAAATATTTTGCCAAAGAAGAGCAAGTTATTGTAATAGGGGAGCAGGGAACATCCTGGCTAAGGACAGTAATTACAGCAGTAGAGGTGACATGGATGATGTGCTACAATTGGATTGAAAGATGGGGATGTATACTAGACATGACTTACATCTAAACAGGAGAGGGAAAGGTAGATTGGTTAAACTTCTTGCAGAAAATGTACAGGGTGACGGAGGAGGGCACCATCACACAAAGCAAGATCCATGTAATTATTGGTGTCAGACAGGTACCTTTTTTCGGTTAGAATCAGTATTCAGGCACCCTGTTTTGGAAGAAGTCAAAATAACAGATGAGCCCCATAAAATGCTTAAGAATTCAGTGTAAACAGGTTCGCTTGTTTCCTCAAAATATTAGAGGATTGAGTAAAACACTAAAAGAGCTTCTTGTCTGGGAAGTTTAGAGAGCACTGAAAAGATGATACACTGAACCTATCTGAGGACCACATAACCACATGTTTAGAGAAGTTACGTATAGACAATTACACTTGAGCAGTGTACTCATGCAGAAATAATAGTGTGTGCATGTGAATATACTGAAAAGTAGCTCACTTTTAATTGTAACTGTATATAGATTCACAATGGGAAATTTTCAACTGTTTATGAGGAATCTAGATTCCTTACTATGCTATCTTTCGGACAGCAGCAAGCAATTAATAGTCTGTGGTGACTTCAGGATAGATTTTCTAAAGGATCCTGATAGGAAAAATGATATGGAAACCTTATTTGGATCCAACAATTTGATTTCAGAAATTAACTCTCCAACATTCCAGCATGAATGGCTAAAGACAGTAGGTGCCTAAGTGATAATATTTTCGTTTGTGAAGTTCGAAGCAAGAAAATAATTGTTAAAGCCAGACTGTTTAACCAGTAGCAAATGCTCTCTCTGATCATGGTGCATGGTTAGTGCCTCACAATGTGGATACTCCTCAGTGGATTTCAGTTAGAATAGTTAATGACTCCAGGACAAATATTTTTAAGAATAGTTTGCAAGAAATTACCTGGGATCAAATTTATAATGAAACAAATGCTAACGCAAAATGTAATCTATTCCATGAGAAATTAATACCATTATTTGAAAATAGCTTTTCACATAAGCAATTCAGATAGGACACTAACCCTCAAGCGGGTCACCGTTTTTTGCAGCATGAGCGGGCACGCGCCGTACTTTGTACAAAATGTAAAGAATGCCGCCTTCATGTTACCAAAATAAACAAATAGGAGCAAAATTACCGTTTAATGTTAGTTTAATTAACCAATGATAAAATAAACTTTCATTGTATCACTCCGTTGGCGTGCACAATCTTACCCCAAAGTAAGGACCCATTCGAAGTGCTATCCCATTGTGGGATTGTGGCACAAAATCATAATCTGAGTCATTTTCTTGCATGGATTCGCAATTATTTCTCATTGAGCTTGCTGTTTACTTTATATTATTCATGCTCACTTGGACAGATGACAGCTCAATTTAGCATTGTGTTAGCTAAAGCAGTAATGAAGGAATAGGTACAGGCTCACAGTTTTAAAACAACAGTGGAACAGTACAAGACAGTGTTTTTTGCGGTAGGCAATCTTTATACATAGTTGTGCCCGCTTGAGGGTTAAACAGCCATGTAAAAAACCATGGATCACTAGAGGAATTAGTGTCTTGTGAAAGGACATGGGAAATGGATCTGATGGCAAGAACAAGTTGTGATTCTGCAGTAGTTGCAAACTACCCAAAATTATTAAGAAAAGTTATTAAAAAATCAAGGAACATGCACATAATGTCAGAAATCGACAACCAGTCACAGAACAGGATAGTGTCACTGTTGGACTGAATGGAAGGTAGCAACTATGTGTTTAATAATCATTTATTAAATATAGTAGAAAGTATAGAGACAAACAATTAAATAGAAAAATCACAGCACTATGTTAAAAAAGCAGCTCGCATAAAATTCAATCGTGTGAGTGTACCATCAACTTCTCATTCTGAAATTAATAAAAATTATATATTTGTCTCAAAAATGAAAACTCTTTTGATTTTGATAGAGTTTCCAATATATTTCTAAAGATTTATTCCTGTATAATAAGCCCTGTCTTAACTGCAATATGTAATGCAACACTAACTCAAAGCAGTTTTTCTAGAGAGACTCAAATATGCCATTGTCAAAACCCTCTTTAAGAAATGTGATAGGATGATTGTCAATATCTACTGACATATTTCATTACTGACACAATTTTCCAAAATTTTTGAGAAGTTTGTGTATTCTAGAATAGTATGTCATTTGAGCAACAATAATATCCTCAGCAAGTCACAGTTTGGATTTCAGAAGAGTTGTCATCTGAGAATGCCATTTGCATGTTCACTCACAAAATTTTACATTCATTGAATATTAAAATAGTGCTGGATATTATTTTCTGTGACCTATCTAAGGCATTTGAGTGTATGAATCACAGTATGCACCTAGATACATGGAAAATGTCTGGGAGGATTTGGCACAGTGAGTGAAATCAAACACTCAGCATCCTTGCAATTTGGTAGCTATGAGATATCATCATCGAGTGGCTTCATCTGCATATGGCGTGTTGACGAAACATGAAGACTCTTGTCCTTGGCAAATTGAGGCAAATCACAAGGCTGGAGGTGGTTTTGTATGGCATTAGCATGATGTCTTGTGGGGTGACAAATTATTTGCCCAGTGTCTGTTAGTATCTGTTAGTTTCAAGTGGCAGCAGTGTGTACAGTCTGCAAGATGTTTTTGCACTAACACTTCTGATATAAACTTTGACCTTCAACCAGCCACACACGAATGAATATGGTACTGAATTATTTCTCAAATGGTTTTATCTTAAATGGGATTGTATTCTGCTGTAACTGTGATTGATGTAACAGCCACTGTGAGGAACCCTACTGTGTTTCCGGTCTGCACAGTGCAACTTGTTAGCTACATATTATGGTTAGAAGGGTGAAGAAGTGTGTGGAGAACACTCATAAAGCTCTGACTGAGAAATGTGACTGTTGGTTTTAACTATGCTCATCACGCTGTATTGCTACCAGAATTACAGAGTCACTGTACTTAGTGTTAAAACTGACAGGTATCTAGGAAATGTTGGTTTTCTTTTAATTGTTTAAAGGTTCATATGAAAAGCTAATTTGGCATCTGTATCAGAGACATGAAAGTAAGAATGTGCTTCAAGTGCCAAGGCAGTTTGTCCTAAGTTCATTGTATTACCACATGCTGAAGTTCGGCAGCTGCCCCATTTAATTTTCAATTGGAAAGTGTTTTTACCATTGAAACAAATCTTATCTAGAATGTTAAAAGCATATGATGTAATAAATTTATTTAAAATTCAAATACTATATTTTTATCATTTGGCTATAGCTGTCCAATCATTCATTGTAACTTCAAATATTAATCTTGAATGAGTCTTCCCTATTTCCCTCTTCTCCCAAGTAAACTTTTGCATCTGGATGTCTCTTTCCCCCCTCCCCGATGTGTGTGTGTGTGTGTGTGTGTGTGTGTGTGTGTGTGTGTGTGTGTGTGTGTAAAAAAAATCACTGTGTGGAGTTGTGTTAGCTGAAGATTCCAACAGAACAAAGCAGTTGTAAGTTGTAACACTTTAAAGATATTGTGTCACTAGTATCGAGACTTGTATTGTGGCTGAAATGTATTGGAACAGATAATGCAGTATATAAATATGTTTACTTTTGTCTTGTGTCAAATTAGCCCAACCTTACATGATAAGTGTGTGCGCGCGCGCACACACACACACACACACACACACACACACACACACACACACACTCTTAACACTGGATTTCCAGCCCTCCCCCAAATAGTGATGTTTTACTTTTTGTAATTTGTGTAGTCTCATATATAACTTTGTTTTCTTTCCGTTCCAGAGGACACTTGCTTATGACAGCAAAGACAGTATTTTATTGGACTTGGAGAGGTACGGAGGAATATGTGACTGTCAGGCTGACAGGTTGGTTTTTGTTAGAAATAACATTACAGTGGTTCATACATTAATTAGCAACTGATGTGGAAATAGTTCCCGTTTTTGAGAGATGAAGTCTTATTAGCTTGGTGGAAGCAGTTATTTCGCCTTGCATATGACTATGTTGTCATCAGATTTTGCACTAGTTGTCTGAGTGGTAGTTGTACAAAGGGCAATTAAGACACAATGTTTTAGTACAGTCCATTGTAGACATTGTCAAGGACAGATACAGGGGCAACTCCATGTTCAAAACTGTTTACTCATTTGGCTTTCCATGTGCCATCATGTCCTTAGATTACTTTGCTAGGGTATTGTGGTCAGGATCAGTATTTTATGGGTACAATGACTGCCAGTGGATAGCATGGAATTCAATAACAGTTAAATGGGGTATAATGTAGAACAGAGCTTCATAGCAGATGTGCTCGGTAAGCAGACAGGGAGTGAAAGACTGCAAGCAGCAAGCACTGTACCCCTCCATCATCACAGGGAATAGGTTGGAGACTTGTGTAAATAAGGAAATTGATCCTGAGGCAAATGCCTGAAGAAACCTAGAATGGCGTTATGTTGTCTGTCACTTTGCAGATACTTCAAGCTGCATATCAGTGCAAATTGGTACTTGAAGATTTTTTATTTTCCCAGTCAGTTGCGCTACGAATCCTGATCGAATCCTGATTTGTTTCACCAAGCAGGGTAGAACAATGGTTAGGACACTGCACTCACATTCGGGAGGACGACGGTTGAAACCCACGTCCAACCATCCTGATTCAGGTTTTCCATGATTTCCCTAAATCAGTTAATGCAAATGCAGGGATGGATCCTGCAAAAAAGCATGGCCACTTTCCTTCCCTGATCTGAGCTAGTGCTCCATCTCTGATGACCTCTTTGTTGACAGGATGTTAAACACTAATCTCCAGTTCTTGGTTTGTTTCCCCAACATGACTGGTGCTCCACCTGTAGGCACATAAACTAATAAATTCCTTGACAAATGTACATTTTCTACACTTTCTTTAATGCTGGTAAGAATATCACATCCAGCTTTGTGGTTGTGATATCTACACATTCGTAGAGCCCTAATGAATGTGCAACGAAACCTTCACAGAGAGTTTGCAAGGTGGCTCTGGATGGCATCTGTTGTAACCTGTGTGGAACACATGATTGCCACATTTGATAAGGGCACATAGTGAAAATTCTACATGAAGTGTACATAGATGTTCAATTGCAACTACCAAGTATTCTATTATTAAATCACTATTTGTGGAAGGATGCGAAGACTTCACTAAAAATAGTGCAGTTTTGTAGCTCCTCCCTATTCCTCCTCCACTTCTGAGAGCTTCCTTTTTTAAGTTTTAAAACCTCTTGTACATTTTCAGATCATTCATATTTTTCGTTTCCGTACTCTCTGATGTGGGAAGACATGTAGTGCCTCTGTAAATTTAACTTCCTGAAACTATTCGGTGTCTTATAATACACTGAACATTTTGGAAACCCACCTTTTTGTGTGAAACACTAAGATTCCTTGCCCTGCAGAATGAAATGCAGAGAAATTCTTGATGCTACACAGTTATGACTCACTAGTGCTGCTATTACATGGTGCCGCTGTCAAAACTGATGCTGTCCAATTTCAGAGGTGGCTCTTATGTACTGTCATGATGGCATGATGCACATGCATTTCCCTCACTCCCCACCATACCACAACTGTTGTGCACATGAGCTGAAGCATGAGGAAGCACAAATGCTTGCACTCAAAATAAGTGAGTTACTAAGAGCTAACATGGAAGATCACTCACCAGTTCATTGCTGGACAACAGGTGAACACTGGCACAGGACCATCAGAAGCCACCATCTCACAGAAGTAATTATCTTTTTCTTGACATCACCCTACTCTCTCTTTGATTGAATCCATTTGGGATCCTGCTGAGAGAGATGGGTAATTTGCAACCTTTTCAGAGCAGTGTACACCAGCCCTGACTGACCATAAAGTGGTCGTGGATCATCATGGCTCCCTGCTGCTTCCTGTGAATCCTTGACATGAGAAGCTATTACTATCTTCCAGTCAATTGGAGGATCTACACACATCTGTGTAGGTGCATCTATTGCACTTGCCTGGTAGTGTTCAACTATGTTAAGGAATTTCACTTGCAAATTCAGGAAGAGTGGAGTTCAAATATCTGTCTGACCTTCCCTACTTCGATTTTCGTAACCTGAGCAGGTGAATACCAGGCTGATTCTCTTTAAAAAGACAAAGCTGATTTTCCCTATTTGAGCTTGTGCTTTGTCTCCAGTAACCATGTTGCTAATGAAATGTTAAATTATAATCTTTCTTCTGTTGTTCTGACAGTATGCAAAGGATAGTACAAAATCTTTTCAGCATAGAATTGTTTGATTCACCTTTTAAAAAGAATCAGTGCCATCTTTTCGTTCTCTAAAGCCATCAGACAATTTTTGATTCAACAAAGTTTTCATTTGTGAAAAGAAGATTGGCATATAAGGAAGGCATTCAAGTAATTTGAAGTTTTTGGCTAATTGGCTGGAGTGCTGTGGTGATGAAAGGACTAACTAATTTGATCCCAGATGATTTCAAGCACCTCTAAGACTTGAGACAGAATTTGCTTTGTATCCTAGTCCCCCCTCCCTTTCAGACCTCTCTCCCCATGGCTTTTCAGTTGGCCACCACAATATTGAGCCCTTGGCTTCTGGAGAAGAAAACGAATGCCACAACCCATTTTTTGATAGACCAAGATTTTTATTTAATTTTTAGCTATATGGGTGCACTTTGATCATCAGACATCACTTGTTTTGTGAATGGTTGTGACATTGATGATAAGAAAGCAAAATGATACCTACCTAGAACAAAGCTTTTGCCTTTAATGTTGTGTTGCAGAATGATGTGGACTGTGAGGACTGACAGGTCCATAGATTCCTATTTTCAGTGGTGTGCCACCCAAGTCTTTAATGGCTTGTGAACTAGGTTATTCTGAGTTGCTGTTAAGCTCATTGAACTCACCAAATATAATTGGCTGTTGCAGGCATTCTTTTATGAGCTCTAAAGACATTCATCCAAAGCCCTGATCCACTGTCAGTCCTTGGGAAAAATTGTATAGCAAAACTGTTCACAAAACTTCTTAGTTCCACACCAGTATACCTTGCAGATAACTGGCCAAGAGCTATGGAAAATCATAAGAAGCTTGACCTGTAGTTGACTATGAATGGACAGGACCAAACATGCGCATAGAGAATGGGGTGTGATTTTTTCCATGTGGTGCCTCACATCACAATACCATCCAGTACCCTGTGATTAGTGTGTAGAAAAAATAGCACTACTATTGTGTAGCTGAATAATAAATTGTTTGTAAGATGCTCAGCATTGTTGAGGTGATCTGTCAAAATGTTTATGATCCAAGAAAGATTTCTTAATGTTTGATTGTACTTTCACAAGCTCTTGACATTAATACGGCATTTCCACCTGCTACTCTTCATGTTAACTCAGAGTTCCTATCGTATTTGTTGTCCACTCCAGTTACTTTTATTCAACTTCCTTGATATTGCAGTATACTTCCCAGGAATCTTCTGTTTTTTGTAATGGGAGTATTCCATGAAGTTTTACATCATTCAATGTTCAAGACTTTTCATGGCCATCTCATGTAATATGTCTGTAACTTGCTCTTACAGTAGATTTCACGTGACTCTCTTTTTGTTTTCCTGTATTGATATGTGTATATGTGTAGTGTTCATAATACAAAAACAGTTGATTTTGGGAGCACTATTATGAATTTATTTTGAATTAATTATTTTGTCATGAAGTGAAATAGGCCATGATTTCATTGTAAAAGTTTGAAACATATCAACTCTGCTCTATTCCAATGTGGCATAGCAGTGTAAAGCCATCATGGAGTGAAAATAATACAAGCAAGAAATATATCATTAATCATATTATAGAGGAATTAGAAGAAATAAAGAAAGCAAATATTACAAAACTTAACTTTTTTAGGTATTTAATTTTGCAATTGAATTAAAAACCTGTTTTATTGTGCAAGTTACATACACACTATCATAAGATGAAATGACTGATGCCCTTACTACTTTAATCCTAGATCACAAAGCCTAAGGGCAGATATGACAAGAGTTTTGTTGCCAGTGGTAGGTAGTTCTTTCCCTTGCAATGGTGACTTTTTAGTTAGGACACTTTGTGTGGCTACTCAAAGGTGTGTTTGTAGACTGGTAGTTTGTAACCTCTTTGTCATCCAGGATTTAGCAAGTTCTTCACCCAGGCATGTAAGAAAGTCTTTTCTTGGCAATCTGTTGCTGATTATTGTGGGTTTGGATAACCCAAGCATTCACACACCAAGTATTTATCAAGCCATAAAACACACATAGTGGTCATCTTCTGATCTTCTGACTACATGAATAGGTGCTGCACATTTGTTCCAGCATGTCACTCCAAATTTGATGGAATTTTAATCCTCTGTTATGTGTAATTTCTTACTAATGCCACAGATAGTGAGCTGGTAATGAGCAGTTTGCAGCAGAACAACTATTGTATTTGATTTTGCTGTATGTGAAACTGGTTTTTTTTCTTTATCAAAGCAAAACATACACATACCTACACCTCTGTTTTTTGTAAACAGTAGCTCAGGGAGTATTTCAGATTTGTTGGCATGAGTAGTGCCAGCCAGTGTGAGTTTATACTTCAAAAGATCACCTGCCAGTTTCAGTGAGGTAAAACAATTGTCTACTATGATGTTTGCATTTAAGCCTAAGAGAGTCTTTGTCATTTCCTTTACATAAAATTTACAGAGTCGTCCCATTTGGCTCTGTGCATTTTCCTAAAGAGACACGTCTATTTTGTTTTTGTGTCATAGGCCATTACTATTTTGATCCCATGTTTGTTTGGATTAATTGGGATATACATGCGGAAAGGACATTGTCCACAAAAACCCAGCAGTTGCATATCTATGATAACAAATGAGCCTGGTTCTGCAGTTATGAACCAACTGTTCCCAAGTTTAGTGTATTGGTGCGAAATAATCATTTTCTCTTGTAGCTTGACAAGTTTCTTTGTTGTCAAATCTCAAATAAGACAAGTATGAAAACTTGATATACTATCAAGTGGAGAAAACCTGTAACAACTGATAAAATTCTATCGAGCTTCCAGGTGCATCAAATGATGTAAAATCCACGTGCTGTTGGCTGAGGAGTACTCGGCTGAAAAAAATGTCGAGACAATTTTATTAGTACATATTGCCATGAGACTATGCATTCCTGTGCACCTGGATCATTATAATGTTTCTAGCTACAGTTTACTGTCACCAGTTTTCACAGTGGTCTTTGGTTTTATTCAGTTTCAAAACATCTTTAGATTAAGAGTAATTGCAGAGCATCCAGTCCCTTTCAGGTACTGTAGACAATGTCCATAAGTCACTAAGGGGTTATGATTCAGCACTTATGACAATCTTAAACTTTAAAATTTTCATTTTTCTTGTTCAGTCCTTTCAAAATAACCTGTCTGACAAAAAAGTGAAGCACTCAGAAGTGGATGTCAGTGCAACTTATACACAACAAAGGTAGATATGTAAATGATTATAGAGTTGAAATTTTTGGTAACAGTTACCTTGGCCACCAGAGTGCAGTAGTGTTGTCCATGTTTAGTGTTATTACCAGGCCTGGTATTGTTAATAAGGAGTGTGAACATCATCAGATGTTGAGTGATTACTGTGAAAGACATGGGGGTATTGTGTACTTGTGTGAGACAGTGTTATCAGCACCTGACAGTTTTAAAGTGTCCTCATTGTGAGTCTCCATTTGAATGGCTTTTGGAAATCATGTAATATCGAGATTTGTGGGTCATTTTGATGTGACTGGCCCAATGTTGGACTGCCCAGGAACTTGAGGGAAGGCATACTATCATTGTCCAGGTTCTGCTCGACCACATCTGACCACATAACGGGAGGATCGCTATATTGTGCACCAAGCACTTCATAAACCCTTTACATCTGCACCTGCCATCTGAGAACAAATAATTGACTTTTTATGCAATTATTTGTGTCATCCCACACTTGTGGCTGGCTGTTTGAATATCTCCCTCTCGAGTTGGCTACTTCTGTGTTACAAGTCTGCAACTTGTGGTCTAGTGGCTAGCATTGCCGCCTCTGGACCACGGGATCCCGGGTTTGTTTCACGGCCAGGGGGGATATTCTCTGCCCAGGGACTGGGTGCTTTTGTTGTTCTCATCATTTCATCATCATCATCATCATCATCATCATCATCATCATTTGTGAAAGTGGGTTGTGAAAAAATTGGGTCTTTGTATGGGCAGTAATGACCATGCAGTTGAGCGCCCCACAAACCAAACATCGTCATCTGTGTACAACATTTGTGATATGGGGATATGCGTGTATTGAATTGCGACCAGCACAGAACTTGGTGCCCCATTCGACAATGGTGGTTTTTGACAGATATGATGCCCCTTGCACATTCTTCGTTAGGGAATTACTATCCCATTCATAGGCTGCCATTAACACCACAACGCAAATGACTGTGATTGGAGTGGTGCTGTGACCAGGAAAAATGGACGGCTATTGAATGGTGTTGCATTGAGTTCAGTGATAAATCACAGTTGTGCACTACCTGGATGACCACCTTCGGTGAGTACGGTGGTGAACTGGGGAAAGGTCCCATTCTTCTAATGTTTTGGAAAGGAACAACATTGTTACTTCTGGTGTCAGGGTGTGGTGAGCCATTGTGTATAATTTGAGATCATGGGTGGTAGTGGTTGGGGAAACTCTGACAGCACAACAGTATGTCATAATCATCGTGCATCTTTGTGTGTTACCTCTGATGCAACAGCAGTGTGATGTTATTTTTCAACAGGTCAGTGCACATTCAGACATGGCATGTGTGTATGTGCACTGTCTTCATGATGTTGAGGTACTCCCATGGCCAGCAAGATCCCCAGATCTGTCTGTAATAGAACATGTGGGACCAGCTTGGACATCAACTCCCTCCCAGTACCAGTGTCCAGGTTATCAAGGACCATTTATAACATTTGTGGGCCAGCTTGCCTTTAGGAGAGGACACAATGGCTATAAGATGCTGTTTACAACTGAATCAGCCTAAGCTTTGTGGCCAGGGGAGTGGTGGTGCAATGTCACTTATAAGATGGCTCATACTGCCAAGTTATTTGTAAACTTCACTTGATTTTGTAATCACTGAAATATTGTCACATACCCCCGCAACCCATTAAGTTTCATTTAGTTTTCTCATCACCTCCTCGATGCTTCACGTCTTTTGTCAGGCAGTGTAAATATAAGGAGCAATCAGAAAGTTTCCATTTGAAGGCTGTGCTGTTCAGAATTGGTATCCCAATCAGGAAAATCACCATGAGCATTAAGGCAATCATCCCACTTATCCTCATCTGACAGGAATTGTCGACCCTTCAAGGCCTTTTTTAAATGACCAAAGGCATGATAATGGCTTGGGGGTGGGGAGATCAGGACTATAGGGCAAGTGCTCCAATGTCTCCCATTTGCATTGGCATAACTTCTGCATTACGGCATTTGTGGTACGGGGACCTGCATGTGTCAAATCGTGGTCGGCACAGGACTTGGCTGGTGCACATTCCACAATGGTGGTTTTCTACAGATGTGATGCCCCATGCACATTCTCGATTCTCTGACAGATGTCTACTGGTGTTTGTCCTTTGGGAGCCAAGAAAAGAATAATAACTTTGCCATAGTACATGTTCCCACATATATTGCACATATGTCAGAAAGACACGAATGCCACAGTGTCTATATAAATGAATTGGAGCCATGGTACATTGCATATATGCTGCAGGGATGCCCTCCAGCAGAAACTTTTTGATTGCCGCTTATAGAAATGATTTCCACTTTTTTATAATTGGAGGGGATGCTTTTCCAGAAGTTCCATATCCCATCACAATTTGAGGGATCAAAATCAAACTGTTGCCCATGTCATTCTTTGCTATATTCTGTGTTAGCAAAATTGCAATGCACTTCATGCAATACAATACCTCTCTACGTTGGAAGTGGTGCAACTGTTTGTCTCATCTCTACACTTTGTTGACAGCTGGGGCTTCCCAAAAAAAGGCAGGTGGCTAAGCAATTCTGTGTGAAGTGAAAAAAATTATTTTTACTATGATCATATTATCTGTACTCTCGAGCTGAGTTAAACCACTGCACGCACTCCCTCTAGCCAACAGTCTCCCCTTCCTCCATCTGTCAACACCACCCAATCCACCCATCATCATCATCATCATCAAGCACCACCCAAATCACCGCTCCGTTGCTCATTTGTTATATTCTTCAGCTGAGCACCATCTGCGTCTCCCTCTCACATTCCTATCCTGCATGTGTGCTGTCTCGCTCTGAACTGCCAGATATGCCTCCCCAACCCCTCCACCATTTCCTGCCTCTTTCCCCTGTGCTCCTCCCCCCCCCCTCCCCCCACACCACAACCCCTCATCCCAGTCAACCTGCCAAACTGCAATTCTGGCATTTTGTGTCCAGCTGGCACAATGTAGCTGCACAGGTGTGCGTGTGTGTCACATTTCCTGAGCTACAGAAAGTCCGTTAACAGCACTTGATCATTTCTTAAAACTACTTACGAATTTTGGAATGAATGTTATTTAAAATTGTGGATAGTTTCTTTCTCTTCATTGATGTTCCGAGTATAAAGTTTTGCTAAAGCCTAGAATCAGTCTGAAGTAGGATGGTCTAGAACTGATAAAAACTAAAAAGCAAAGAGGAACAGGCTAAATTAGCAAGGAGTGTAACTGAAGAGCTGAAATATTCTGTAATCATTTTATGTGTTTTTAGGGACTTTATCCTGTATGCTGTTTCTGCAGAAAGCCAATCTGTAGATCCTGTTACTCGAATATTGGCTGAAACAGTAGTTCGTGCGAAGATCACAGAAACTGAGGTAATAATATTTTTTAGCACATAGTTCACTATTAGTCTGCTATTTTATATTTTAGATTAGTCTAACATAGCTGTCCGTAACTTCTGCTCTTGCATCATGTCACTGCTGCCTGTAATTCTTGTAGATCATTTCAAACTGTGCATGTTCATTACATATAGGGGCCAGGAAAATTTTGCGTAAATGATAAAGCAAAAGCTAACATGAAATCTTTGATTATTTGTGATGATGTAATGTGGAATTGCTGGTTTTTGCAGAATTCCACAAAATTTAGCACTTCTCCCATTTCTGTGTAAAAATGTTATGAATCTGAAGGCAGCAGTTTATTAACACTGATAACTAATAATTATTGAATATTGAAATTTGATTTTGACTTTTTTCTCAACTATGAGAAGTGTATATAATTTCAAAGTAACACTTGATGTCCTGTATTAAGAATTGTGGCTTTAGATGTGACATTAAATGAACTACATTCCAGTAACAGTTTTAGCCACTGACATTACTTTCCTGACACTTTTGCACAACCAATCGTACAAAAAATGATGCATTCTTGTGATATCTTTAATGCAGTGCATTGGTTAAACTAGATATTTTCATAATACGCAAGTATAAATATGAAGAACATCAAATACAGCACCTCAGTTTTGCACAGTTTGCGTATTAGCACAGCATCCGACATCTTTCAACTTAACATTGGCTGTGGCCTACGAATAGATCACTATGTCATCACAAACTTCATTCACAAAATAGTAAAAATGATATTGAACTAAATCTTCACAGTGTTTTGTTTTATTGGAAGAAACACATTTGCAGAACATTGAGTGTCCTGTGAATGGCTGATGGAAGAAACACAGATGGGTTCGATGTTGATTTGTGAAGCTAAAGTGCTGTATTTGGTGATTTTTGTGTTTATACTTTTGTATTAGAAACTTTGCAGTTTCATTGGTGCACTATATTAAACATCTCTTCAAAATGAGTCGTTTTTGATATGATTTCTTGGGCAAAAACATTGGGAAATCTGACATCACCAGATAAAACATTACCGGTATTCCAAGTTAAAAGTGAAGATTGCTTCATTACTGTGGGGAAGTGATTTTTTTTTGTGAATGAACCACTAAACTTAGTAGAAATATGAAGGGTCTAATACTTCAGGCACTAGTGAAGGAAACACTGAAATGCACTGTGTTGCACCTAGAATGGCAAGTTTCAACTGTGTAAGATATTATGAAGGGATACAGACCCCTTCATAATTTACTGGAAAAACAGCTTTCCATGCCAGCAGAATATGTGAACATTGTGAAATGTCTGGTGGTGTGCTGAAAGCAGTTTCTCTTCCGTATTCAGAATTTAGGCTCCAAATGCCTCCTTTCTCAGCATAGCAAAGTACTGAAGGATTGGTGGTATAAAGTTTCTGAAGAGAACTTTGAAGTTATGACAGTGCCTTCTTTTGAAAAACTTTGAACAATGTATACGTGGAAAATATTTTTCCTTTAATTAATCAGAGTTAATCGAATCAATATAAATAATTTCTTTTTTAATAACGTACATAAATGTGCTTTGTGATGTCAGTAAATTAAACTTATAGGTGTATTTTCATTCTTAACATAACACTGAAAAACAATGAAATAAGAGAAAAATAAGAACATACACTACTTGAAAAATAAGCCATCGGAAATGAATAGCAAAACAGGCAAAAAATAACACTGAAATTGTCCATAACATAAAACAACTTTTTCCTGTCCCTAATACAGATTGTGGCTTGTGATCTGTATGGGAAGGCAGTTGTTTAAGCCAATTTTGAAAAATCTGCTGACCATGGAATATGTAGTATCTCTCTAGTTTCTGGTAGAGATGGGGGATCCGCTCTTGAACTAATTCATAGAGTTGAATCTTTCAAAGGAGTGAACAATCAGTGATTCAGAAAAAAAAGAACAGTAGCTCCAAACGTTTCCCACGGCAGAGAGAGAGAGAGAGAGAGAGAGAGAGAGAGAGACGGAGCATATCAGCAGCGCCTCTGCTGTGGTCAGAGCACAGTGCACGCCACACAACACAGCCAGCGCCGGCCTCTGCCCTGCTTCTACCTTGGCTGCCTGCATTGTGCAGTGCCCCATTGGATTTTGTGTTTCACATATGCCGTGCCGTCTCTGTGCGTCGTCTGCCGTGTGCAGTGTCTGGCGCAGCTTAACTTCGCATCGCACTCTGTCGGCGATCATTTCAGTCGCACGTCCTGCCCTCTGGGCAGTTGATGCGAGCAACAGGACAGAGAGCCACCTAGCGGATAACATAGGAACTACTTGCAACAACCTGCTCGCAAGGGAACGGACGATTTGTCTCGGAGCGGGTGAGTTCTCCGCTCCCCCCACCCTCGGAACTCGCCCGCTCAACGCTCACCCCACCGTCTCGACTCTAGCCAGAGCATTGAGCAAAGCGACTCAGGTGTCACTCTGGTCTCTGCGGTCTCAGCTCACGCAGTAATACAGCTCGCGGCTCGACCTGCTCGACTCAGCGCCCCTGCATCGGAGTTCGTCCCCGCTGGATATTGTTCTTCGTAGTAATACCGCTATGTATATTACATTATTATGTTATGTATACATCATTTGTTTTTATTTTATTTTTATTTGTTTAAACTGATCAGATTAGGTTCCTGACGACTCCTCTTACTATAAGATTTTTATTATGGACACTCGAATTTACGCTTTAATTACGAGCGAACCGATAAACGTATCGCAAAATGTGATACAGCAATATTTTCCTTGTTTTATTCTGCGTAAGGCTATATGCAGCACTTTCGTTTTACAGTCAAATTTATATATTTTTTTCTTATTCTGGTACGGATTTTGTTATTTTAGGCGTCTTCGGAAGGAAACGTTCACTTTAAAAATATATGACTTGCGATGTATTTGTATGAGGTTAATGAAATTTTAATACATTATAGCCAAATATATTGTTAATGTAAATCTCAAGTTACAACATTTTCCGATCACCCAAAAAACCACGATAGTGCAAAATAAATCAATAATCAAAAACTTTGTCATATCGTGGAAATTTCAATAAACAATACAAAATTCTTACTCATTATCTGTGTTACTTCAAAATAGGATCAAATAAGATCAAAATACAGGTATAGTACTGGAATAAACCAAGTTTAAAGGGCAATGTGCCTTCCATTTATTTTCTATTGTAAATGAGTGGTGAGTCATGAAAAAGAGCTAATTCATTTCAGGGAGTGAACAGTTCTGATCCAATCTCTGAAAAGAACAGTTTTGCCCATCTCTAGTTTCTGGACTGTGGTTATTTATAAGGACAAGAAACTATTGTGGAGGTTTTAAATTCATTTATGAAATAAACCTCATTCCTCATTTGGATCTATTCTTTTCTACTTCTCCTTCCCTCTTTCCTGACGAGGCAACCGTTGGTTGCGAAAGCTAGAATTTTGTGTGTATGTTTGTGTTTGTTTGTGTGTCTATCGACCTGCCAGCGCTTTTGTTTGGTAAGTCTCATCATCTTTCTTTTTAGATATATTAAAGTGATTTTGTAGACAATATCGTTAGCACTAACAAGTGTACATGCTCACTGGAACTAGAGTCATTGTATTGTATTGTATTGATCCTGTTGTTGACAAGAGCAGCTTGGACAAGTGAATTTATAAGATTGGAGGTGACAGTGATTTTTATGGATACTTATTAAAAATTGCAAATAATACTCTTCATACATTAAGTATTTATATAGTATGCTTTATAACTTCACATATTCTTCAGTTGAGTAAAAGCAGTGATGCTTTAAGTAGGAAAGTAATTATTTTCCAAAGATTTTGGCCTTCATAGTTACATTTATGTTTTTATGAAATGTGTTATTAAGTTTGACTCCCATGTAGAAAGTACTGTTTTGGTACAGGGATCTGTTGATAAGGGTCATATATAATTTTTTGTTTTGTCTGGTTAAGTGATCATGAATATCACCATTTTTTTTCAGTCTACTGTCTTTACCCATTTCTTCTATTTTAAAGAATATGAGGGTTTACATAATGTAGATACATGGTAAAGGAGGAATCCCTTAAATGCGTGACTTGAGTATTTTACCAAGAAGAGTAAGAAAAAAGGAATTCTTGTTGATAGTTAAGCAGGTCAGAAATTGTGGAAATGTCATTCTCATTGAAGTATTGTCGTGGCTGTTTAAATTTTAAAATTTAAAATACAGCTTTCACAATAATTGCAACTGTTTGACACCTTAAATTCCAAAATGTATAATTAAATGCAAACTTTATCTAACCTTGCTGTCAGCCTGCATAGATGGCGTCTCCACAGTGCATCTATCAATGAAATTATTCAAAAACAAATACTTGGGATGATGGAATAAAATAAAACTGTTGAGCAGCCACAAGTCGCATACAACTTTCCTTTGTTTTACACATTTCACTCGTCAAATGCGAGCATCTTCAGAAATTTAATAGCCAATGGGCACATAACAAATATGTGTGACTATGTACAGTGCTGAGGTCACATTTTTTTAAATGTATGATATTGGTGCTGTATGCAGCCATGTATACAGTGAAACACTTATTTTACATTTTTGTTGGGTCTAGACTCAAAAACCATAAAATTGAGGAAAATAGAGAATTGAGGAAAAAGTTAAACACCCAAAATATGAGCAAAAACATGTGTAATTGACAGATATGATAAAAAATCATAATCATCACCAGTTATATAAAATCTCTGTAAGTGAAAGAAAGTAAATGTACAATACAATGTTTATACAATAATTTGTGGTAATAAATTTCATGAGTTCTTAAAAAATCACATTTGTGGAATAGCAAGTAAAAACTCACCAAAAAATTGAAATTGTTATTGGGGTACGAGGTGATTGAGCTATTTTCCGACATGCTATGACCACAGATTACACATAAAAACATGTGTTTTTGAGACATCTTTCCTTTGTGTTCACCCAGAAAAAAACGAAAATTGATGAACATTATGAATTAAACTGAAAACTGTGAAGTTCAGTGGAATCTAATTTGTGGTGGCATGTATTTCCCTTTTGTAGCCAGTGGCAGTTTAATTAACTCCAGCAGACTTTTCAAGCCGCATATGCACTAAGCCTGAAACATGTTTCCAGCTACTTGATGTGGACACCATTTGGAAACAACTTTCAAAACAGGGAAACATCTGAAACTTCCTGGCAGATTAAAACTGTGTACTGGACTGAGACTCGAACTCGGGACCTTTGCCTTTCGCGGGAAAGTGCTCTACCATCTGAGCTAACCAAGCATGACTCACGCCCTGTCCTCACAGCTTTACTTCTGCTAGTACCTCATCTCCTACCTTTCAAACTTTACAGAAACTCTCCTGCAAACCTTGCAGAACTGGCACTTCTGAAAGAAAGGATATTAGGATATTGCGGAGACAGGGTTTAGCCACAGCCTGGGGGATGTTTCCAGAATGAGATTCTCACTCTGCAGCGGAGTGTGTGCTGATATGAAACTTCCTGGCAGATTAAAACTGTGTGCTGGACTGAGACTCGAACTCGGGACCTTTGCCTTTCGCGGGCAAGGTACTGGCAGAAGTAAAGCTGTGGGGATGGGGCGTGAGTCGTGCTTGGGTAGCTCAATTGGTAGAGCGCTCGCTTGCGAAAGGCAAAGGTCCTGAGTTCGAGTCTCAGTCCAGCACACAGTTTTAATCTGCCAGGAAGTTTCATATCAACGCACACTCTGCTGCAGAGTGAAAATCTCATTCTAGAGGGAAACATCTATCCGTAGTAGTGTCAGTACAGATCAACGGAACCAATGTTTCAGGCCAGCTTCTGCATGTTAGTGCAGTATGGTGCAAGTGTATGTTTATATGTCGCATTGTGTCATTTGTTGTATAGAGTTGTTAGGTGTTTTGTTTTATCTTGCTGTACTAAATTAAAAAAAAAAAAAAATGCAGTGGGTGAGGCAGCAGACTGTCGAGTTGTTATTGTTGTACCAGGCTGATGGCTGCTTGTGGAATATATCAAAAGCTAACAACTGGTCCAGTTGTTTGTAACTGCTTTTCTGAAATTTCTATCTTTTTTTTTTAAGAGATGTTGATACCATATATGCCAGAAATTCAAAATTGTTATGATGATATCGAAGTGAAATTACAGAAACTAGAGCTGTCTTCCATACTCAGTCCCCATATGTTGCAAGTTTTTCCCACAAGTTGTTCTATAGTAAGTTTTCACTCAACAAAGACAATGGTTGTATGCAAACCAACAAATTTATTTCTTACAATGTTTAATCTAATTTTATCAATTACTACCAACCACTACACAAACTCTATATCAAAGTAATGTCGTATTTTTAAAACCAGTGAAGAAATTCATTGTTAATGCAACCTTATTCTGTAAAACTACAAAACACTGAGGTGTTTATGGCCAACTCACAAGTCACGAAAAATAAATAAAAAGAGAATGAACGATGATGACGTCTTTCATTATGTTTACATGAACTTTCGACTATTAATAATGCAGCAGCACATATTAAGTTCCCTCTTCTCTAGACATGACGTGGCAGACAATATGAAAACAATGCAACAAATTGTGTTGCAGACAATGTGAATAGAGTGAGAAATGTTTACAGCCAGTGTGGACAGAAACAGATACAAGAAACAACAGACAGAAACAGATGTGATACACCCTTGGAAATAATGTTTCCAACAGAAACATGTTTCCAGTGGCAGTGTGGATGCAGCATCACACTACTTTTTTGCAGTTGTGATGTCACTATTGGGCATTTGACTATCAACTTTTGTGAGCACTTGCGAATGACCCCTGTGTGAACTGTGTGCATTTTTTCCTTCGTAGAGTGTGATGTATGTGGGCAGTACACGGTGAATTGTAAGCATATCACAAATATATCACACTTATCATTAAATATCAATTAATAAAACATCAGTAATGTAAGTCTTCAAGAGATTTTATGATGACTAATGCACTATACTAAGTTCAGATGAGAAGCCTGTAGCGTAATAGGTAATGTCATGGTTAGCTGACTTGGAGGTTATTAGTTTGCATCTCGCTGCATGCCAATTTTTTTTTTTTTTTTTTTTTTTTTTTCAAATTAGCATTGTTACCACATTTGTTACGATTGTCATAAAATATGTTCTGCAATATTCGATATTGTTAAACATTTCTGTCTGGTTAGAGAATGAAGGATGAAATAAATATTTGCCTGTTTATTTCTGAAAGTGTAGTGATTCTCGAGTGTGTGGTTAGACAGAAACCTAAAAGGATGGCTCACATTCCTGTGAGTTTAGTGGGCACCAATAAAATTCATATTGTTCCTTGTCACAAATACTTCACTGATTATTTTCAGATATGTGGTGATTTCTGAGTGTGTGGTGAGACAGGAACCTAAGAGGACAGCTTAAGTTGCTGCAAGTGAAATGATGAACAAAAACATTCTATTCTTCCTTGTCACAAATATTTGGCACATTGTGCAATCACAGACATATTCCCCTAAAGAGTTCTTGCTACAACTGAGATTCTCCTGTCACTAACACATCCATAAACATCAATTTCATGCTATAACATCAACAAATCGATAACCTTGTTCCTGGTTGCCTTTACAGTGCAACCATGTTCCTGCAAAAAGTAGTGTGAAACATACTTGACCTAACATCACTGCGCGGTGAAGCTAAACCTTGCAAGTTGTGTTGGCAACTCCAATAGTGGATTATGCCAGTATTTCCTCTCTCATGTCGCCCCTCTCCGCAGTGGCCATCACCCACAGTGCGATTTGTCTGATCTTTGTACCACTTATAACTCATTTAGTCAAATCAAATGTCAATAGAAAGAAAAAAATAGGAAGAAGTCAAGTGAGACTTCAAGTAAGAACATAGAATCAAGTAAATCTTACTAGGAAGAAGTGTAAAAACCAGGAATTTTTAGCATTGATCTTATGGGTTTTCACAGGGGCTATGAACTTATGGTGTAAAATAGTGTAAAACGTAAAATTGGAGAATGTAAAATCGAAATTCCACTGTATTTGATATGAGGCCATTGGCAACTACATTTCTGAAGATGCTAACGCCTCACAAGTGAAACATGAAAAGTAAAGGAAAGTTGTATACAACTGTGGCATCTCCATAATTTGATTCCTGACTCTTTCTGTTCCTCCTGCAGGCAATGCCACCACTCAGGTTGTGGGGGGGAAGGGAATAAAATAAAATAAAATAACTTGTTTGTTTGTAATTGATAACTGTAAGTGGAGTTTTAACACCTTTAATTTTCTTATTTTTTGTACCAATAGTGCTGCAGTATTTCAAAATACATGGCTCTTGTGATGTTTCTTTACAGTTGAGAAATGCTATCAGTGCAGTGAGGTTCGATGTAGATACGTTAATGTCAAAACCTGAGCAGGACCAAAACATGACTGAATTGATACATGCTGTAAGTATAATTTAAGAAAAATATATTAATTTTTTTCATTTCTACTTTAAAGTAAGACTACATTTCTTGATATTTCCTGATGGTTTTACTAGGGAAACAAGAATATGTTGTCTATATTTGTATTGTGTGTACCACTACTGTGTTGGATCAGTAGTAGCTTGTATGATGCAAATGACTGACACACATAAATGCACTACGAACTCATCCCTAGGGGTGTGTTCATTGCAGCTGGTATTTGCTGCCAACAACTGAGATACCTTCAGTCACAGTATAAGAAAAAGCCTGACAAAAATGCTACTAATGACAACACACACTGTTGATTTCTCAAACAAAACTATCCAGGAGTTTGTTTGGAGTCATCACTCACACACTTATTCTGCTGATCTTATGCTCTCAAATGCTTACCTTTCCTGCTCCTTATTGAACAACAGTCAACAAAATTCCTTCCTGGACAAAAATGCACTTCAAACATGGTTTGACAATACTTTTAACTCATAATCAGTATGTTTCTACAGGTGCAGTGTATTATTGATGATTAATTTCTCTCTCATGTTTACTGTTGTGTTCAATGAACTAACGGAAAGTGCTATTAAAATATGCACTGTACTAATACAAATGAAATACAACTTACCATGAAAACCTCACGACAAAAGTGTGCTTTAATAAAACATAACGTATCTGTAACACAAGCACCCACCAGGTTAGCTGAGAGGACTAATACGCTGCTTCCTGGACTTGCGTAGGTGCACCAGCCCCGAATCAAATCCACCTGGTGGATTACTGACATCAGCCGATGTGTTGGCCAGCCTGGATGTGGTTTTTAGGCAATTTTCCACATCCTGCTAGGTGAATACCAAGCTGGTCCCCACGTTCTGCCTCAGTTACACGACTCTCAGTCATCTGAACACGTTCGCACTATTCCATGGATTACGCTAGACGCAGACAGCTGCAGTACACTCATTCTGTCCCGGGGGTATGGGGTGGCAGCAGGAAGGGCATCCGGCCACCCCTTAAAACTAACCTTGCCAAATCCGTTCCTAGCCATGCTGACCCTGCGAAACTGCGAGACAAGGCACCAGCAAAAGAAGAAGAAGATCTGTAACACAAGTGGTATTACTCACTTTGAACTTAACTGGTCTGTGTTTACTTGCTGTACTGTGTCATACCCATGTTGTGTGGAAATGTGCCATTTCATAAATAAAATTTTCTTGTTCACTAAAACCAAAAATTATTTTGGTAGAAATGGAAAGCGGCATTAACCATTGTGCAGTGTTTTTCGCCTGTACGCTACAGGTAACTGGAAGTAGCAAGACAATCTTCACCAGATGTGATTCACAGTTGTGGACCACATCCAGTGCTTATACTGTAAACATGAGTGAGCAACACATCTATGCTAACAAAGTATTCATATGAGAAGTATCTGTTATCGGCTACTGTGGGAGTCAGCACTGATACAAACAAGGAAGGAGAGAAGTGATGGCCAGCAGCACGAATCCAAAAATGATCTATTCATTAAACTTTCAAATTATTCCAATACTTTATTTCTAGAAAGTAAATAATCATAACTTCTCTTTATAAAGTGGCTCCTATACCTCCCACTTGGAAGTTCTTTAGCTGCTATTACTACTCACATAGTGCAGGCTAAGTATTGGCTTCCTATTACTCAGTACAGATGCTCTCGAAGTCTGTGACCACACTGAGCTGACTAGTGACGAGTGGCTGGTTAAATCAGCATTGACAGTGGGCACTGAACTCTTGGCCTCCTGGAGGTGTGGCACTGCCTGCTCTTTCCAGTGGCATGCATGTCAGTGCCTTCTTAATGCTGTTTCATGGTGCTCAGCTGGTTGGTTTTGCAGTTGATGCATTAAGACTGCACAGTATTGAGTTGTAATGTTGTGACACAGATGGGCAGATGGTTCTAGAATTTGTGGAGACTGTCAATATGCTGCTGATTCATGTCAGACTGCCACTACGTAGGAGGTGGTGAACAAGTGTTGCAGTCTACCATACCATTGTTCATGCCCACCCCCACATGTGCTGTAGGTCTCTCATAAATTATGACGCTGGGCACAGATTTACACCTGCATTAACTGGCTTTTTGTTGTCAGCTTTTCTGACCAGTTATTCTGCCACTGCTGTAAAGATGAATACTGAAGGTAAATATGAATACTGTATTCCATATGGCGAACATCCACTGCTTCCTGTCCTGCCAGTTCCATCATTCAAAAAATTGTTAAAACGAGCAACAAAAAATTATCTGATGATTATGAAAAGCTACTTTCATGACCTACACAGAATTGCAGTACAAACTCAAGGGCTTTTTAGGATTCTGTTACTTAATTTCATTGTGGTTGATTTCAATTCAGTAGAAGAGGGGGAAAAATTTAACTTCATATTATTTTTCGCTGGGATTTGACTACAGCAGCACACAGCTAGCGAGGTATTGAGAAAGTGTTCATTTTCTCATACCTGTAATAGAGGCAAAGGCTGAAAGAAGCATGTTTCTCACAATGCAAATGATGGGAGACATTGTAATTTACTCATAAAATAATCTTTTTTCAGTCAAAAACTCAAATCTTCCAACTCAGTGTCACTTATTAGGCACAGATGGTTCAGAATATTTAATCGAAATTATAGTGAATTTAGTAGGATAATTCAGCTCCTGTTCTGGAAGTCCATTGACTATCACTGTGTTGCCAAACATTTTCCACATGGCTGTTTATATATAATGGTTTTTTGAGGCAATACAAGTACTGTGCAAACATCTTTCTTGCTATGTGTGTAATGGGACTTTGATGGCATTCTTTCCTTAGTCATTGTTATGCAGTGGTGTTAATCTGTGTCAGATACATGAGGATCAGAAAGTAGTACCTATTTTTTCAAATAACCAATAGTCAGATTATTTCAGGGAAGTGGAAGCGCCTAATTACTTAACTAACTGTGACTTACAGACCCTGCTTATTAACTGTAGTTTCAGTTGCATAGAAGGTGTTAATATTAATTTGTTAAGCAGTTATCTGCAAGATTGAACTCTGTAGTCATTTTTGAATCATTGATAACTCATTAATTGAGAATTATGTTCTTTAAGTCAGAGTAGTCAAATTGATGCCAAATACAAGAGATGTCATTTTCAGATTTATTTTGGGGTGTATTTTGCAAACAGTGGTGCTGGATTTAACTGCAGTGTGAGCAATGTTTAATGGTAATATTGTATGTAAAAACATTATTTATGAAACAAGGTGCAAAAATAATCATTACAAGTACATAAATGCAACTAAAACAGGCAAGATAAAGTGTGAAGCAAGCTGCATTGACTAATAGTATTTACAGTAATTACTTACTATGTGAAAAATTCCAGATACAATCTGTAAGTATGCATTTGATAAAACTATGGTAAAATATGTATTACAGCTACACAGGGCAAATTTAAATTTATTTTCTACCAGTATTCCAATGTAAAGAAGTGATGGAATTTCTCACAAAGTAACACACAAGAGTTGACATCATTACAAAGGTGGTATGTAGTCTTAAAAAAAAAAAAATTCATATGTCATTCTGTAGAAGCTGTAGAGCACCTTTTACAGTCGGATGTATACTTGCCAGGAAATTGAATGATAGCAATAATATGTTGTCAATTTGCTAGAAGTGGCACACAGCTTAGAGCTATGGCAAAACTTCATATTTTCCCTTGGACAGAAGCTTGCATTTAATTATTCACATCATCAGTGCCCACAGTTACATGCTGCATTAGCAGTACCAAAAAATCATTAAATAGAGGTAAAATCAATAATGTCAAGGGTGAAGATAACTGGCATTCAACATTACATTACAGCCATTAACTGTAAAACAAGGAAAACAATGACCTCATTTGGAAAGGATTATGTCATGGCCCATTCCATAGCTTGTATTCAATTCACAACACTGTTCATATTAGACAAAACATTATTTAAAACTTTGCCCTGTTGTCATATTTTGCCCCTTTACCCAAGAAGTAACTGAACATCTTCAGCAGCATTTGTGTCTGGTTGGTGCTAATGAGATAGGTGCTTCATATATTAGATTGAAGAGTGTTTCCCTTCAAATGTTAGGAGCTTCTGGTCCATCCTCCTCTTGTTCTTGAGTGGAACTTGAGGCAGTGAGGCAGGGCAAGTGTTCTTGTTTGCTTGTCAGTGCAAACTGTATGCTAGCTTGCAGAGCAGGATAAAATAGGTGAAGGGTAATCAGAGTTGTTGCATGTAAGAAGCAATGACATCACCACACTATCTGTACATAGGTTGTAAGCAGTAGATTAAATGTGCCACCTCTAACATCAATAAAAGTGGTTGGACTGTGTAACACCACCGTACTGACTGAGCACCCATACCATTCTGATCATACAGTCATTACTGTCTTCTGCTCTCATTGATACAATGTAATAACTGCTGTGGTTTGCCAAGAAAAGGGAGAAGTGCTATATGAATGAGAATTTATGCTATAGCAAGAATAAACACAAATTATGGAACATAGTACTTTGTAGAGCAACATGTAAGATATAATGAAGTACAGGTTGTGCGTATTACTGAACACACTGACTATACAACAGTAGTACAGGTTATAGAATATGCCATGCACTCGTTTGCGGTCGTCCCAGGTGGCCTGTATAAGTGGTCTGGTGAACTGTATGGATCACTGAAATCACATGCGTCATGAGTGAAGGTACATCACTCCTCCCTTCTGTGGGGGTGAAAAAAACCACATACATACATAAAAACACTAGGCATAAAAACACTGATATTACGAGTCCACAAAACACCAATGATGGTGCTGGCATCCATTTCATCGACTGATGATGGTGGCTGCTGTAGCATGTAGTGGGCAGTCACCAGCGAGTATGGGTGGTTTGGCTTGTTGTCCATACCTCATGAGAGGCTGTAAGGCAGGACCAGTGGTGGCATCTCCATAGCGAACTCCTCATCGAGGCCAGTGGTTGGTGTCAGAGGCATCAGCGGGTGTGTTGGAGATGACAGCTGCACAGAACCCAGCAACGGAGGCAGTGGCTGTGGCTGCAGTGTCAAGGGCAGAGGGAGCCACACAGGCGATGGCAGTTGAGGGGTGGGGGCAAAGGCAGGAACCCCAGACAGCAATTTTCCAAGCAGTGACCCCAACTATGGTGTGAACTGAACTTTCTGTGGCACAGGAACAGGTATCGGCAGTGGCGGGGTCAGGGGAGGCCATGGGCCTTCCGGGACAGACCTTGCCATGCGCGGCCACGGCTGGTTGCAGTGACGGGCTGCCCATTAGAAGTGTGGATGATGCACAGATGCTGGCACCAGTGACACTTTATGACAGGAACTCAGTTCGACCGGTGGCCAAAACCACGAACCCAGGCAGGCACACCCAGCTGGAACCGTCTTGAAGCCGGCGACACAGGCGGATGCAGTGTCAGATGCAGCAGCAGGAGGAGGATCCGTGGTTGGCGTCCATGTAGCAGCTCTGCCGGGCTTTTGTTGGTTGATTGATTTGAGGGAGGGGACCAAACAGCAAGGTCATCGGTCCCATCAGATTAGGGGAGGATAGAGAAAGAAGCCAGCCGTGCCCTTTCACAGGAACCGTCCCAACATTTGCATGAAGTGATTTAGAGAAATCACGGAAAACCTAAATCAGGGTGGTCGGATGCAAGTTTGAACTGCTGTCCTCCCAAATGTGAGTCCAGTGTGCTAACCATTGCGCCACCTTGCTTGGTCTGAGTTTTTGTCCTCACCAGAGTGAAACAGTACTAACTCAAAAAACGGTCTAAAGTAGCTACAGGGGACTTGCTGGAGGCATACTTCCACATCTGAGTTGTAAATGTCCAAACTACGCGTTCGGACGTGACATTATATTGAGGATGAAACAGGGGTGCTGATAGATGCTGAACACCCTTAGCGTGACAAAAAGATGTACATTCTCAAGAAACAAACTAGGGACAGTTATTGGTTACCACAGCCAATAGTGGCCACCGCAGACATGGATGGACAATGCGCCACGTAAGGAAACTTGGAAAAAGTGTCCACTACAATGAGCCAATACTGACTTAGGAAGGGCCCAGCACAGTCAACATGTAGATGCTCCCACAGGTGCTGCGGCATCAGCCAGGGGAAAAAAGATGCGCACGGGCCACCTGTTGCTGAACACAATGAGTGCAAGTGGCAATAAGCTGTGTGATGTCTCCATCTATGCCCGGCCAATACACATGCCGACGGGCCAAAGGTTTGGTGTGAGAAGTCCCACAATAACTGACATGCAAAAGCTGTAGTATATTATGGCGTAAGGAATTTCTTGAGGTCGAACGCAATCTCTAAAGCCTCCTTTTCAGTCTGAGAATACAACTGTGGAGCGGAAGTTAGTATCTTAGAAGGAAGCAATGGGTCATTCAGATCCATCTCCGTATTTGTGCGCCAACACTGTGCCAAGACTATGCCAAGAGGAGTCTGTAGACAACAACGGATGCTGACCCATCTGAAAAGTGGCCAGATACAGGGCGGATTGAAGCCTCGAATTAAGCCAAGTGAACACTTGGTCACAAGCTGGTGACCAGAAGAAAGGCACATTTTTATGCAAAGCGCATGCAGGGTTGAGCAACAGTGGATGCGCCTGGAAAAACTTATGGTTGTACTCAACTTTACCTAGAAACGCCTGCAGTTCCTTATCGGAGGTTGGCTGCGGCGGCAGTTGCATCAACTTGCTGATGCAAAGGCTTGACTCCTGTTCAAGAAACCACTAAATCTAGGTGCTCAAATGACACCTGAAAAAATTGAGATGTGGCAAGATTGTACTTGAGACCTGCTATCGATTGCAGAAAAGCTCGTTAGTTCTCTCTTGTATGTTGCATGAATTTTGGTATCGCCTCATATTACTTTGTGAGAGGGTTGTTTTTTCCTTGAGATCAAAATGGAGCAGACAGTGTATCAATGGTTAATATTTTCATGGCTAATTATGTGATACTGATTCCGCTTGCTCCATCGGATCTGTGAATAGTATCCCTGTTTGGCTACTCAAAGAATATGCAAATAATGATGTCCTCATACTGCATTAAGAGCCAAGATGATGTCTTTCCATTTATAACTTAGCAACAGCTGCAGCGTCCACTGGTCAGCCAATGTAGACACGATGCAGCACCATTGAGCATTGTTTATCGCTGCACTTGTTGTGAGTCACAACCTCAAGAGTACACTGGTAACAGCAGCAGCAGCTTGGTGTTATGAATCAGCGGGGTGTGGATAGTTTCTGCAAATTATAGAACCATCTGCCCAACTATGCCATTGCATCACAGCTCAATAATTCTCATGTGGATGTTGTGATAGCCCTAGGGGTATCATTCATATGAAAACATCATGGGCTAAATTAATAACTCTGTACCCAGGTACTGCATTGAATCACAGCACCATGCCCAGCTTGCTGAATCTGTTATTGTTTCAGTGTACTGCATGTTGTAAAGCTCTTCAGCATAAAAGCTTTTCACGTTTATTGACAAAGCATCAGCGACGGGTATATTGTAATCATAATGAATAGAGGATACCTGTCATTCTTTCAGTATTTATAGACTGAATGTTATTTTTGCTTGAAGATGGTTTACTCTAAACATTACTGTCAGTATTTGTTGTTCCTTGTTGCACATTCTAATAGCAACTGCTTCTCATTTCATGTTAGCAGAAGCTGGAATGAATTTTGCATGGCATAAATTACATGGTTTAATTTTCAACAGCTTTTTGAAGCCACATTGTTGGTCAGTGCATATGGTTTCCTGCACAGTAGCCTTTCGTGATTTGGAACTTTGATATTTCTAGCTTACATAGTCTCCCTATGAGTGTTCATTTGTTTGTGTCTCTTTTGTAGATAGTGCCAATGACAGAGATCTGAAAAAAAAAAAAATGTATTCTGTGTCTATAATTATGAAGAAGCTGAGTTGCATACTCATAATGTTTGCAGTACAACCACTGGACATGCTCCAAAAATTTCACTTCTGGTGAATGATCTGATGAGTTTTCAGTACATGTAAGATAGCAAAATGCAAATAGCCCTGACAGTTATTGATTTCAGATGTTTAGTTTGCACTTGGTGCATCTGAGTATTATTTTCCAAATCTAGTTACAGAAATTCGAATAAAACTGATTCACATATCCTCTGGGTATTCTAGCGCTCGGCAGGCATGTCTTTGAGACACAATCTGTAGTCACCTCCCAGCCTGCTCATGGAACAGTTTGGCTGATATTCAACCTGCTGGTAGTATGACTGAATTTTGGTAACAATGCAGGATATGTTTGTCGGCTCTGTGACTGGCAAGTTACTTCCTGGATGGCACAGGATTAGGTTGCTAAATTCACTTAATGTTTTCATATCATTTGTACTGAGTAATATGAGTGATTTTCACTTAAGGTGTAACGTAAGACTATCAGTTTATGGTTTTGGGTCCAGAAAAAGTCATTCCATGTGGAACTTGCTACTAATCTAGTCATTTACATTCTGATTTATCAGTCATGATACCACCAAATAAGGGAGAGATGAATACTGTAGCTCATCATTAACTCTGAGGTAATGTGGTTGCCTTTAAAGTGAAGACTGTTTTGGCTCGCAGTACCAGTATCACTGAAGGCCAGATTTTTAGCCATTTTGTGACACGCTTACAAGCAATCTCATAAAAAACCAATAAGGAAATGTAAGAAAACTTCTCCATCAAAGGTCGTCTCAGTACTTCCAGTTACCCATAGTGTTAAGAGCAAAAAATCTATAGTACTGCACAGTGGTTAATGCCTCTTTCCACTTCTACCAAAACCATTTTTGGTTTTTGTGTTACACCATTTTATTCATGAACTGCCACATTTCCATACTACTTGGGTGTGACAGGTCAGCAAACAAACACAGACTGTTGAAGTTCAAAGTGAATAATACCTTACTAATTTGTACCGAGATAAATGTGCTCATGATACAGGTACTTTATATTTTATTGAAGCACACCTTCATCATAATGTTACTGTAGTAAGTTGTATTTCATTTGTATCATAACAGTGCATACCTGAATAGCATTTTCCATTACTTTATTGAACACAACAATACAGATTGAAATTGACTATCAAGAATGTATTCTCTCACATTATTTAAAATAATCTGCCATTGCTCAGGCAGTTTACCTATTACCCTCCTGTTAAAACATACTGATATTGAGTGAAAGATGCATTCAAATTCAGTTTGAAGTACCTTTTATCCAGGAAGAAATTTTCTTGATGCTTGTTGAATGAGTGGGGAAGGTAAACATTTGAGGGCATAAGATCAAAAGAAGTGTGAGTTATGACTTCCACACAAACCCCTGGATAGTTTTGTTTGTGAAATCAGAAGAGTGCATTGTCATGCAGCAGCAATGAATGATGCATTTTTGTTGGTTGTTTTTAATACACTGCAAAAGGAAATTCTCAGTTGTTGGCAACAAATGCAATCTGCAATGGACATACCCCTGCGGAGGAGTTCGTAGTATGCAACACTCTTTTTGAGTCACCAGGTGAAAAATACTATGTTCACACTGCCCTTTGCTCGTTTATATGCCTTTTGTTTGGACTCGGCTATTGATTTCTTCTTAAGAAGTTGATGTAAAGGCATCATAACTCATCACCAGTTATGTTATTGCACAGGAATGCTCAGTGAATAAACTCACGACAGTGAAGCAAAAATGCATTAATAGTCACCTGTTTGTTTTTTATTGTTTTGAATTGGAGCCTGTTGTATTGCTGCAGGGTGTTTGGAAATTCCCATTACAAACTTATAGTCTTTTTTGAGTGGAGTGAGTATATAGTATTCTGAATAGGAGCCCATGTCTGGAAGTGTACTGTTTCTGTTCTATAATGGTTTCAGGTTAGATGTGTAATGCGTCCATGTCAGCTGAGGGAAAGAGAAAAGGATCAGAGTTGCTTGTCCTCATTTGCAATAGGGTAGACCGGATGTCTTTTAATGTTGGCCTTGCTGTGAGACCTATTCAGTGCTTGTGTATCTCTGATAACAGTAAACATGATTTAGCACACATTTTTGGAATAAACATACATGCTCCTTGTCTATGGCGAAGCTAGAGGTAACAGAGGAGCTGCTAGTCAGCTGTATCATGAACATTTTCCGTAGTGTAGCACACGATGGCACAAACTTTTTGCCCAAGTTCTGCAGCGGCTCCAAGAAACAGGTAACTTCGCCATGAGGAGGCAGGACTGTGGCCCTCCATGGCAACGCCACACACCTGAATTTGAAGGAAGTGTAGTGTACTGCACTGCATTGAAGAGAACCCGTCAGTGAGTACTCTAACAATTGCCTGTGCAATAGGTGTTAGTCACAGTATTGTCTGGGATGTGTGTGAGCAGCCCTTACATCCATGCTGCTTAAAAAGGATGCACAGTACGAGTCCAGCTAATTTTCCAGAATGCATTGCCTACTGCACATCAAGTTATGTTCACAGATGAATGTAAATTTACTAGGGACTGTGTTCTGAATCTGCCAAGCAACCATATCTGGGCAAACGAAAAATCTCGTGCTTCACATGTTCATGTATTTCAGATAAATTTTGGTATTAATGTATGGGTTGGTATTCTGGGTCATGCCTCCTTCCACTCAAGCTAACTGGTCCTATATAGGTGGTCTTCCTACAAAATGAATTGGACCCATTCTTGGAAGCTGTGTCATTGAATGTCCGTCAAGAAATGTTGTTTCAGCATGATGGGTGCACCACCTCACTTCTTACGTGTGGTTCAGAGACATCTCAACAGAAAATATGGTGAAATATGGCTAGGTCGAGGTGGTCCAACTGCGTTTTTAGGGGAATAGTTTCTGATAATTTTTGCTCTTACTGATTTTTCAGAAAATAAAGTGCATTATCTTTGATGTTCCACCAGAGTGATATCTTTATCAGTCAGGTGAAATGCAATTTGAAAAATAGAGGAAGGAGTGGACTCAAACTCCTGACTTTATGTCTATGTTGGGCGGGGTTTACTACGAGTCCACAAGCTGATCCAGCACTGCAACAGCTCAAGAAGAAGAAACACATCCTCCAGACACTTCCACATCCTACAGTGTTCACTGATTGTTCATATATTCGGGCATAGAATTATCGGGGGTGACTGGTTGTTTTGTTGCCCCCCCTCCCAGTGAATGACTCGGAATTAGTCTCTGTGGTGGCCATCCGGTGACCAGGTGGCCAGGTTTATGTATGCACAATCTTTTTATGGGCCATCTAGAGGAAACCCTCCTAGCCTCCCAAAAACTCCTTATCTGATTCAGGTTCATTGGTGATATCTTCTTCATCTGGGCTCAGGGCCAGGGCACCCTACCCTCATTCCTCCACAGCCTCAATGTCTTTCTCATTCACTTCACCTGGTCTCCTCAGACCAATGTGCCATGTTCGTGGATGTTGACCTCCACCTCTCTGATGGCTCTGTCCACACCTCTGTCCATATTAAAGCCACTAACCACAAATAATACCTGTGGTTTGCCAGCTGTTAACCCTCCCAACTAAAAAATCTCTCCTATACATTCCAGCCACCCATGGATGGCATATCTGCAGTGACAAGAATTCTGTTGTCCAGTATACTGAAGGACAGAGTATCTGCAATGACAAGAATTTCCTTGCAAAGTATGCTGAAGGATGGAGCATTGTGAAGGTCTCATGAGGGGCTCCACAGACAGGCATTAACCCCCAAACCTAGTCCGCGAACAGATTTCTCATGCCATGTTTTCACGCACTCATAATCCTCCCTCCATCCCCAAGAATCAGCTATAAAAGAGCACTCCCACATGACCCAATATCACCCTGGACCATGTCCTTTGCCTGGACTTTGTTTATCTACTATCATGCCCGGAATGGAGCAGCACCCTACCCAAGATCCTTTTGACACCACCTAAAGTGGTATTCAATTGCCCACACAACCTACACAACTTGGTGGTCCATTACTATACCACACCCATCCAAACCTCATGCTACAGGGGTCATGTCCTTATGGAAGACCCAGGTGCAAGACCTGCCCAATTCTGCCACCCAGCACTTCATACTCCAGTCCTGTCACAGGCGTATAATGTCCCATCAGGGGCAGGCCCTCTTGTGAAAGCAGCGCTGTCATGTACCAAATGTGCTGCAATGGCTACACAGCTTTTTATGTCGGGATGACAACCAACCAGCTGACACCAGAATGAATGAATGGCCACCGCCAAACTGTGGTCAAGAACAAAGCACAACATGCTCAAGCTCGGCGACTGCTTCACAGTTGTGTCATCAGGAGCCTTCCCTCCACCACCATCTTTTCTGAACTATGTAGATGGGAATGATCTTTGCAACACAGCCTTCACTGCTGTAATCCTCCTGGCCTCAATCTATGCTAGCCCTCTGTGCCCATATGCTCTACCCTAAAGTTTCCCCTCCATCTGCCCTGTCACCCCCCTACCAATCTGCACCTCCAGGTCACGTCCATTATGCACTGCTCCCCATTGGCTTGGACAACTATGCCCCACATGCCTAATGAGGCCACCTGCCACCCCTCCCTCCTACATTCCTAGCCAGCACACTTGCTCTCTCTCTCTAAGCCACAAGCTACCCATTCCCAACCCCTCTTCCTGCTTTCTGCCTCTTTCTCCCTCTACCCACACCACCTAACAACCCCATCTCAGTCCACACGTAGAAGCCGGCCGAAGTGGCCGTGCAGTTCTAGACGCTACAGTCTGGAGCCGAGCGACCGTTACGGTCGCAGGTTCGAATCCTTCCTGGGGCATGGATGTGTGTGATGTCCTTAGGTTAGTTAGGTTTAATTAGTTCTAAGTTCTAGGTGACTGATAACCTCACAAGTTAAGTTGCATAGTGCTCAGAGCCATTTGAACCATTTTTGAACCACACATAGAACTGCAATCCTGTAATTATGTGTCTAGATGGCACTGTGTGATGGCACAGGTGTGTGTGTGTGTGTGGGGGGGGGGGGGGGGCGCACACACACACACACACACACACACACACACACTAGTTCATCAAAGGATTTCTGCCAGAAACTGGCAAGTTTTAGCTCTCAACAGTTCTGCAATTTGGTGGGTGGTCTCCTTTACTCCTAAATAATTTACATTCTACTTGAACTTTTCTAATGTTTTTAGTGTACTCTAAAAATGATTGTAGTCAATTTTGACCAACAGTCCGTTATCATATTTTGTTCTACAGTGGGTTACATTGCAGGTGGAACATTTAAAAAAATTTAATCTGATGTATAGAGTGTGTGTTTTGCGAAGGGGCCAGTTTTTCAGGAGAGTTAAGGCATATTTGGAAGGCCAGAAGCTGTCTACAGATGAATTTTTCAGTTGAAAACCATCAGCAGTACAAACCTGATCAGTATGTCAGATGAATAAGATCTTGTGCACTCTGGTACAAAACATAACAATAAAAGTGATTGTGGGAGCAACTGACTGTAGGTTTCACCATTGTCTGTCAGATTTTACTAAATGAATAAAAGATTAAAATAGCTGCAAAAATAGTTCCAAAAACCGCCTTTCTCATAATCAGAACAACAGAAGGGAAATCTGTGCTTGTAGGTGATACTGTTGCCAGAAAACTGTGAAATATAGCATTTTATGGAATGCCTAAGCAGTACATAGAATACCAAAAACCATTAGGCAGGATATGAAATGTATATTATTTAATACTGTGCCCAGGCATTTAATAGAATGCCAGTTAAATTGAAGGTAAAGTATGAAAGAAAGTCAATTTTAATTTTTTGACAGTTAAAAGATCCACAGGCCTCATTGTTGTAACAGTTTCAGTCCAGTTTGATTGGAGTTCATTTTGTGCCACTGTGTCACTTCTGCTAAAATGGAGGCTGCACATTATAATTGTGAAAATGGTGTGACTGATGATCTTGTGGATGCAGTAAAACAAAGATTTTATAGTGTGTTACAAGTAATGAGGAATAATTCTGCAAGAAACAGTTTTTTCCTAATAGACAGTTGCTATAAGAAAATAATAAGGGATGTGAGTTTGTCTAAGCCTGTGGAAAAGAAGCAATGTCATAATTATTGGTAACACAGAAACTAGTACAATCACTATATGAAATATGTGATGCAATAAAATTTTATGTAGCAGATGGTGAGATGTTCAACATACTTTATGAGATTCATTCTGCTATTGGCCATGGGAGGACGAGACAGGATAATAAAGGAGTTGTTTGCTAGGTGTTAATATAGCTCATTATGATTTAGAGCTTTTTGTAGAAATCTGTGAACCCTGCTGGCAGAAGCAGAAGAGTTATGGAAAGAGCGTAGTAATAAAATTGATTTTCAAACTCCTCCAGATTGTGAGTATAAGTTCATTCCAGTATATCAGGATCGCCTAACTAAGTTTATTGTATGCAAAGTCTTTGAAACAGACTGCTGAGGAAGTAGCATACCACTTAATTGATATATTCACTCATCTTGGAGCTCCGTCAATCCTCTGATCAGACAGTGCGACAGAGTTTGCCAACAAAGTTATTTCATATTTACAAGTGAACTGGTCCCAACTAAAAATTGCACTTGGGAAACCTGGTCATAGCCAAAGTTAAGGAAGCAGTGAAGGAGCAGACTAGGATGTGCATGCAAAATATGGATGCAGAGTGAACAAAATAATAATAGGAGTGTGGGTTTATGATTCATCAAATTAATGAAAAATTGAGCACATCATTCTTGTTTCAAGAGGTTTCCATATGAGGCTCTGTTTGGCTGTAAAATAAAAGTTGGACTTAACAAATTAGCTCTGCTGCAACAGGTTTTAAATGGTATTACAAGAGAAGGAAAACTGGAAGAGATTGTCCATTCACTAAAAAAAGCCAGCAAATGCGAAAACGTAAGTGAATGTTCGGCATAAGCCCATCTTGAATTCATTGCACCTATGCCTTCAACATCGAATAAAAAGAATTCATTTGTTCCGTCTGTTCAGTCTGTACTGTGTGAATGCTACATTCATATCATATGTGGGAATTCAACTCAAGTGGGGAAGAAGGACTTGGTACGCGTATTACATGCTCCCTTTGCATGAATAGCAAAAATGCCATTATTGTTCAGCAAGGCCAAAGAAAAATTTAGAATCTAAGGTGAAGGAAGTGAAAGTGCTTTCCAACAATATAAATGTTCACATCATTTGAAAAAGGGTGTACAGTAAGAGTGTACTGTTCCAGAAATTGATAAAGGTCTTGTGGATGCTCACAACATTGTGACTGTCATGGTTGATATGATAAATGATTGTTTATATAAATTGGGTACCAAAGATGGGATTCTAAAGCAGTTGTTCACAGTTCACGGCATGCAAGAAATCTCTCCTAAAGTCCAAAGATGTTCCTGTGAACAGAGAAGTATCTTTCAGGTAGTTACAACACTACAATGTACTGGGACTGGACAGGGATTTGTGAAGTGCGTGTGCAAAAATAAATGCCAGAACCTCAGGTGTTTGTGTGTAAAAAGAAAAATTATTTGCAACTCAGTATGTCATTTCAGTTCAGTTTGCTGCTCTAAATAAATCATAAAAGTAGCACAGCTTTGAATTATATAAAAACTGAAATTTTAGATCAGTTATTGTTTATTATACATTTGTAGTAACTGCTAAAAAACTGTTTTCAATTGCATTGTCAAAAAAAAAGATTAAAACATATCTAGAATAAACAAATTTTCAGACACACAAACACACACACACACACACACACACACACACACACACACACACACACTTATGATAATTTTCATATTTTAATTTAACTTTGATTAAATATATAAATTTCTAGTTTGAAGATGTATTTCATTGTAATTTTATGCATTGCTTGTGTCTATTTCACATTTTATAAAATAGCCAGGCATTTTACACATTTCCTAGGAAAAGTATTAAACTAAACACCTCGCCAAAAAGTTCTAGGTGCATTTATACAGAGCCTTGATTTGACACTTTATTAGTAACAATGCAATTTAGAATACCAAGTATTAACCAAAAACAAAATACCAGAATTATTATTAATACACAGCTAAATCATCAAAACTGTAAAAGGGGGTAATCAGCAAATGAAAAATAAAGTGCTCTGTTTTGGGTTTTTGACAGCCAGTAGGTATAATTAGAGAATTCCTTCCCCAAGAACAGGTGGAAAACCCTATTTTCCAGTCAGCTGTCATTCAGGAGAAACAATGGTCATATTTCCATCTGATCATCAAGTTTTAGGTGTCCTGTCATCCCAATTTCTCTATGTTGATTGCAGCTAGTATGGGAGTGGTTCACTCGAAAAGAACAGAGTTTATTTCCTTCCTCACCCATATGTACACTTGAGCTTGTACTCCACCCCTAATGATGCTGTCAACAACTAATCTTCCTCCATTGCCTTTGTTTGTTTCTCAAGACTATAAATTCACCGTAATTATGAGTTAGTAGTGAGCATTAAAGAAACTTTGGCTGACCAGCTGAGGACAGTCCTGGTTTCCAAGCACCTACACTGCTGCAAAAAAATGAGTTCACCATTGTTGATTCTGTGTATCTTCCCAAGGAGACTGTCTTTGAGACAATATATCCAGTTTATTTACATTCCACAAGAACTATGTAAAAAATCAGTATCATGTTTTTGCAGACCTTGTTTATCTTAATTTATTATCCAAACATTTCCTTTTCAGGAACTGTAACAGTCATGCTGGTTAATCCTAGAATACTAAAAAGGGGGGACTGTTACACTGCTACTAGTCCAGTTTTATGGAAGTCATATAATTTAGAATTTATGCATAACACTTATCGGACCTCCAATGGCATGTTATATAACAAATTAAGTACAAATGTCCTTTTTTTATGCCCTACTGCAATTGCAAGTTTTAAGAGACTTTAGTAATCAAGGATTAAATAGTGTTTAAGCAAAATTACATAGGTTGTCATTTTTAATTTACACTAACACTTCTTTTTTCCTGTCAGGCTGCTTTTAAGGATAAGACATATGGATTACCAGCAACATTGCCTCTGGAAAACATAAAAAGTATAACGAAGGAACTGATCTATACATATATGAAAAACTACTACACACCATCTAGAATGGTATTATGTGGTGTTGGTGTCGATCACCAAACTACTGTAAAAGCAGCTGAAAAATACTTCCAGGATATGCCACCAATCTGGGAAGTAGAAAAGAATCTTACATTGGAAGGGAGCAAATACGCTGCACAGGAGCTTACCCCAGAATATGTCGGTGGTATAGCTTGGGTATGTATATGTATTTATTAGTTTACTTGATATTTGTATCTGTGTGCTATCTTACAACAAAAGTAATTTTTAGATGATGTTATCACTGGCTGTCTTTAAAGACTGACTGACTGACTGACTGACTGCACCAGCACTGGGAGGACAGCACCACTAGCTTGATCTTCCTTGTTTATGATATATCTATCCCAAAACATTTTGGCATTAAGGTGCTGGAGACTGCACCAGTTAATAATTGCAGGGTGTATACGTGGACAAGGAAAAAAAATTACCGGATTTCCTGGTTAAAAATACACTTTCTCCCAGGTGAAAATACACTTTTTCCGTGTTAAGTGACAGTACAATCTTTCTCGGCACTGTAAAAGTCATCAATCCTTTGAATGTTTATGTCATTTTCCCGGCACTTTACAAAACGAAACTCATGGGGAAAATCACATTTTGAAAGACCTTTGATGTGAGGTTGGGGGTTGAGTTGTTTGGGGAAGGAGACCAGACAGCGAGGTTATCGGTCTCATCAGATTAGGGAAGGACAGGGAAGGAAGTCAGCCGTGCCTTTTGAAAGGAACCATCCTGGCATTTGCCTGGAGCGATTTAAGGAAATCACAGAAAACCTAAATCAGGATGGCCGGACGCGGGACCCTTTGATGTGCAGCAACATGTAAGCTGCATATTTTCGTATTACGAACGTTTGAATTTGAATTCCACCAAACAACGCATGTCATTTTCCGAAGCATTGAAATCGAGATTGCAATGCGCTTTTGTAAGCGTCATAGCTCATTCACGTGATCTCGCCAGCTGATGACAGCAATAGGACACATGATTTAGTCAGCCAATAGCAAGATCTCTCTTAAGTAGCGCGAATACACAAATAAGAAAAGTTAATGGCTTAAATTAATATACATAGCATTCACATATAATATTGGTCTCGAAGATTAATAAGTTGGAAGAGAAGCTAAGCCTCCAGGTATAATGTTGATCTTTTTTGCGCGTGTTACTCTTTAAGATACATCTCACAATTGAGCCAGTAAAATTTTTAATAATGACGCAAATGTCTGATCTTCTGGGCTCGAAATTCTTCTAAATGATCGTCCTCAAAGAGTTGATTTTTAAATCAGAGTCAAAACACTTTGTGACTTAAGAAATTCATCGTACATTCTCACACATAGTTCATATTGCGTAAAAGGAAATCTGCTATGAATGTAACGCTTTTCAGACCACCATTTGCAATATTTTCCCGCGACCTGTTAGAAATAGGTTTGTTTCAGCAGTTGCAAGAAAGTGCCAGATAACTGCCGTCACCGCGCTTGTGCAGCTACGATGACGCAGGAAGCCCATATGTTCGTACGTGTAAAACATTACAAGATCTTACATTATGTCATAAAAGAAACAAGACATCAAAGGATACTTCAAGAGCGTCGGGATTTCGTGAACCGTACTAAAATGCATAATTAGGCTTAAAGTGCACATCCGTATGTAAATTTTCTTGGATTACCAGTACTCATGTTTGGTTTTTTATTATAGCATAATGTCATACGTGCCCTTGAAATGCAGCAAACAGTTGAAACTAGACAATAGTGTGAAATTAAACATTTAGTTTCAAATAAATTGATTTCCTCAGTAGAAAGGATTAATAAAAGCCAAATCTCTTTAGCAAACCGGCAAAAATAACTTCATTGTTCTGTAAGGCGATTAATGCTTGACTGTCAGAAAGTTGGAAATAAAATCTGAAACTATTAACATATTTTAGCCTGCCGTAATTATGCGAACGTATTTTAATTCATTTGATAGCTCCCGGCCACAAAAATCCGTTTTGTTATCATTTAACATGAGAGCAATAAATGAAGAGGAAACAACAAAATCACTCAACGTAAACACAGGTCACATGGAGACGACCCACCTCCCCACCACAACTCGGACGGCTCTGTGCATTAGCCCTGGATCTACGATATTTCCGAACAGGGGCAATATTAAGTACTGGCGCCCAGCCACACTTCTGTAACCAGAATCGGGAGCTGTAATCAGAATCGGGAGAAGGTACTACTCATACGCGACTCAACTGCGCATGCACAAGAGCCCGCCCGCAACTGCTCAAACGAATCTAATTTAAACAGTTGTCACGTCATGCTCATCGGAGGCAATTTGTTGATATAAAGCATTGTGTAGTGTTCCTAAAGCCTTTGACACACTTTACTGTTGGCAGATGCTTGTATGAGCACTGTTTTGTTGTTGTATATGGCGCATTTCCTTTGCAACTTAAGTTTGTTTTTTGGTTGTTTTTTTTTCTCCCATTCATGTTTTGTTGCTGCATTATTATTCTGCAGTAGTGGGATACAATAATATCCTTTGTTAGAGTATTGGTTCTTACCAGTCAAAATCACAAAAATGTAACTGAAAACTAAAACAATGAAAAATTCCCTGAATTCGAAACAATTCCCGAGTTTTTCCCAGTTTTCTCCCGGATGAAAAAATTCCCGGGTTTTTCCCGGATCTCCCAGTTGTCTCGGGTCGTATACACCCTGAATTGAAAGCTGTAAAGTATATTGCAAAAATACAGATGAATGAAATTCTCCTTGCTGTTTTTAGTAAAATATGGAGACTTCCACAAATTTTGGAGTGTGATAATCTTGGTACTCTTTTTGAAACCAAAGAAGGTCTCTACATTGGCCAGCAATTATTTTAGTGTGGTTCACTGTCTACTAGAATGTGCAATCGACTGGCATCTGTCCTGTGTCCTAGAATTCAAGGAACTACTTAAATGCTTCATGTGTGGGTCCAGGACTAATCACAAATCCATGACATCCTCATTATACTGGAGGCAGCAATACATTTATCTTTCTTACACATCATAGTTAGAGTCTGCGATCTTGAAAGGCTGTCCTGTGTCCTAGAATTCAAGGAACTACTTAAATGCTTCATGTGTGGGTCCAGGACTAATCACAAATCCATGACATCCTCATTATACTGGAGGCAGCAATACTTTTATCTTTCTTACACATCATAGTTAGAGTCTGCGATCTTGAAAGGATCTACAACACTACTTTGAGATATAATAGCCATGGAAAATTTCACAAACAGTACTTCTAAGAGTGCTTCCTTATCTTCTTGCTGGCCGCGCTTTCCAGACATTGTCAGAGAGATTCAAACAAGAAAATGGTCTTCCTCAGTGATTTGGTTTTATTGTAACTATTTCCTAAAGCAATCAGGTATATTAAGTGGACAGTTCAGTCTTCCATCCAGCTTTCATTGTTCATACAATAATTTTCTATATTCTGCTCCTCATGCAGTTTTACAGTGGCTACTCATCAGTTATGACTCGAGTAATTTGAGGTGCATGCAGATATCACGGGTTTTAAATTTCATCAGAGAAATTTTTGTATGTCAGTTTTAATCATTTCCATCACTTATAACTTCCCATCACATAAAATGAGTAACATGTTCTGAATTTTATATTCAGTGAGAAGCTTTGTCAGTTGTCAACTTCACAGTCTCTTAGCGTTCTATACTATTGCTCGTCTTACAGTGAAGTTAATATTCAAGATTCTACCATGAATAAATTTTTGGGATTCACACCATGTTGGACCTAGTGACACTTGATGCAGACTGTGTTACAGAACTGTTCTGTACCTGATGGATTTAACCCTCGAGCAGGTGCGCCAATTTTTGTAACACGAGCGGTTGCGTCCAGTGTACTTTGTACATGTGTAAAGAATAGCTGCCTTAATGTTGCTAAGGTAAACATGTAAGAGCAAAATCATAGTTTAATCATAGTTTAACGAAACAAAGGTAAAATAAACTTACGTAAATGAGCTAAAGCACTGTTTAATCAAACAATATTGGAATAAACTCTCGGTATATCACTGTTGTCATGGACAGTTTTACCTCACAGTAATGACCCGTTCAAAGCATTAAACAGCGCAATTGCATTAGAACCCGACCAGCTGCTTATTTGATTACTCATTATCTCGTAGACACCTGCCTCATTGTGGGATTGTGGTGCTAGCTTGTAATGTGGGTCATTTTCTTGTACAGTCTGTAATTTTTTTCTGACTTAGCTTGCTGATTATTTTATGTTACTGCTGCTTATTTATATGTATAACAACACATTCTACCACTGTTCACCAGCTGAAGCAGTAATGAAAGAGTAGGTATGGGCTCACAGGTGTGAAACAACAGTGAAATAGTGCAAAACAATTTTATTCGTGTGTGGTGCACTTGATACATAGGCGTGCTCACTCAAGAATTAAAGACAGTCAGAAACACATTGAACAGGTTATAAAGTACCTCTCTCACTGGTCTTGGGAGCAGACGGAATATATCTTGATCAATTCTACAAACTTTTGTGCAGTCCCAGCTTGACTACAGATACACAGCTTATACTTTCGTATCCAAAAATTGTTGTTGCTGTTCACCATTTGGAGTTAGGCTGGAAGCAGAGGCAAGCCTCTGTGTTGAGGTGTGTGAATTGTCACTTGTCATTTGACTGCAGTTCTGTATGATGCAATCACGTGTATACAATATTGTCAACTTCAAAGTCTCTGGCACCCTGCAGGACCTAGTGGTGCTTGGTGCAGATCATGTTACAGAACTGTTCTTTGGTTCTCTGTGTATATATCCTTAAGATTTGTTTACCAAGTAAATGCACTGTATTTGGTACAGTATTATATGTGACCTTGATAGCTCTGCGATAAGTAAGATATAGTTGCCCCACTAAATTCCTCTTCTAGTTTTTCTCCGAGTGCCTCGTAGGCTGTCTATAGCGTGTACTCTGCAAAGATGGGAGCAGGATGTGTCAGGCTGCTGTTTTCCAAGACACATTAATATTTAGGAAAATGAGTTCTGGGTCATGTTTCAGTGGGAGGAAGAGTGGCTGTAGTTGTGGAACAAGAAGCATTCCTCCCCTCCCCCCCCCCTGCCATTGAGGCAAGATAAAGTAATTTTTATGTATCTCCAGACAGGGCTCTGCCCCATGTTACCTGGCTTCCTCTTCCTATAAGAAGCCACACCAGTCTGTGGTGCTTGTGTAGTAGATTTTGTAAGGTATATTTTAAATGAACTGTGACAAGAGGGCAACAGATTGTTTACCACATCACTATTTTAGTGGATTGCAAGATATGTTGTTTGTGTTTGAAATTTTACATTAAATCTAACCTTATACAAAAGTTGTTAGAATTATTGGAACATCCTTTTCTTATCTTTTAGCTGTCAGCCAGTCACAGCCCTCTGTTAGTTTCTTTTAGCTACTATATAATTATTTTAATTGTATGTGTTTATCATTTGACTACAGATTGCATTTTATTTATTATATTCTTTATGTGTGTGTGTGTGTGTGTGTGTGTGTGTGTGTGTGTGTGTGGATCTGAAGCTGAAGCTGATTGGAGTGGATCAGGTTACGTTAGTAACTACTTGGAATGCTATTTTAAATATTTTAACTATGCTCACATCAAAATAATCTAGTAAAGGCATTAATGACTTCCCTCTTGAATGCTGTTCTCATACTACTGCACCATACCATGTCCTTTCGCCACATATCAAGTACTTTAAATCTGTTAGGCAAAACTGATGGCATTGTTAAAATTATAATTTATGTTTTATGTATTTTTGTCAGCTGATTCCCGTAATATTCTCTCTGCGCGATAGCTAACAGTAGTGTCCATAAACACTCTTAATTTCTGATGGTTTTTTATTTTCCCGTGATTGTTGTGAGGGCATGATGATGACTTTATCATTATCAGAAAAGCTCTGTGTACTAGCTACATAATAACTTCTAAAGATCTTGTCCATTATCAAGGGAGTAGTGGTATTATATTTCTTCATGGAATTGAAGATAATCTGAAATTTCCTGGTACTGCCAGTAATTTATCTCTTTCTTTCCTTTGTATCCTATAGCTGTGTCTCTCATATCCCTAGATCGTTTTATTGTAATACCATTACAAGGTCATTGGTTGTCGCATGTGAACTACAGTATAATGTGTTCATTTCCACATATATAGAATCTTGCAGAGCTATCTCCTCAGCCACATATATATTTTAAAGAATATTGTCAAATAATACCTGTATTTTGTAAATGTGTTTCAGATTGGTAATATGAATACTGAAATCTAAAGTTGACTTCTGGTCATGTTTGTATGCAAGATATTTCATTATTTTGCAGCTTGTAGATGAAAGACACACTGGTTGTATATTATTGTTGAATTTTCTATGCCTTTTTCGTACACAGGACTGCTGTGAAATACCGACATATGCTAATGCGGATCTTCCACAGTTAGCACATGTGGTCATTGCTCTCAATGCATTCCCGTATGCAGATCCAGATTTCATTTCACTGTGTGTTTTAAATTTGATGATGGGTGGAGGCAACTCGTTCAGTGCTGGTGGCCCTGGAAAGGGAATGTATTCTCGGCTGTACATAAATGCTCTTAATAGGTAAGAAAACTTTGTGGTTTCTTGTAAGACATTCTGGTAGTTTTGCTTGTAAATAAAAACTCAGTTTTTAGCTAATAGCCAGCTGTTTAAATATTATATCCAGTTTAATGCTTGAATGATCAGTTTTAAATTTCTTACCTTTTTTGAGCAGTCTGTTTAATCTGTTGCGAAATCTGTAAAATCACAGGTATGTGGGCAAAACGTGTAAGCCTCCATTTAGTGCAATTTCCGAGGTTCATACGTGGAAGCAAGCAATGCAGTGTTTCACAGTAACGTGAGACAAGTTGCCACATAGTGTGTCAACTTCACCTAGCACAGAAGCTGCATCTTCTTGGGCCATAGCTCTGATGATGACAATAAAGGTCTATAAAAAGCCTGTGAGTAGGTTATTCTCATTGTAATTCTCAGGCATTTGCCTGTTGTTTAGTGTCATTGCCTTGCTGCTGGTTCTTCTATGCCATGTAGCTCTGTTTTATCAGTGTGTTAAATACCAATGCACTGCATTCTATTTGCTTCGATTTACTATCAAATTTTGCCAGGTTTTGTACATTGCACTATTTGTATTGTGAGCTGTGCTGACACTTATTTTCCTTGGCCTCTTCAGAAGCTTTATTCTGTGCAAAGCCACCTGATAAACTGCATAATTCTGAACACTACCTTTGTGTTTGGCCTATAAGGAACTGTATAATATTTTAATGAGAAACTTGTTCTCGACAGTATGGAAATTTTTTTTCCAAAATCCACTGTTCTAAGGAGTCATACAAAACAGTCAGCTTGATGTACCTGGCATTATATGAGCTAGAATTTATTCTGAATTGGGAATGGCAGGCAGTCAGTATGTGGACAGTCTGATGTGGTGCATGCAGGCAACAGTTTTCATTCACAAGAAGCAAGAACTAAATGCTGAACAAGATTCTCACTTTTCATGCTGACAAACTTTGCTTTTTAACATGATGAAATATAGGAAACCAGTTAGTAAAAGAAAAGTGAGTGGAATTCATTCCATAGTTGAAGGTAAAAGAATTCCATCATGTTTGGAAAATGGTTGCACTTCTTTTGTTGCAAGCCAGCTGCTATTCCTTTTAAGGCTTATACAGTTTCCACACATATGTTAACATAATTTCTTTGTAGTTTCATTACTCACCATCGACAAGTAATGTAAAAGTTGTCCATGTCTACATCTCTGCTCTGCAAGCTACTATCCACTGTGTGGAGGGTACCTGTTGTACCAGTATCATTTTACCGAAGGATGATATAAGGGAAAAGTAGTTGTTGGTGCTCCCGTGTTTAAGATGGATTCCTTTAATTTTAATATAATGGTCATTATGCAAAATGTCATGAAGGAAATTGTATATTTTGTGACTAGTCATGAAATCTTGCTGTAAGACTTTCTAACAAGTTGTTTCTCTGTGGTTAAAGGGCATCATTCTGATGCTCTTATTGAATTTTGTAAACCGTTTCCATGATGCTCACACGCTAAATAAATGTGTGATAAATTTGGATCATTACTGACCTTACTTACCTCTGTCATAATTTCTATTTCTTGCGCAGTGACACACTGGAACTTCAAGGTACTTAAACAATTTTAAATATTCAAGTTGTCACCTTTGATATTTGTTTCCAATTAAAGCACATTTACTGTCCCACCCATCACAACTTCCAAAATTATCACAAAGTAGGTCAGCAGTGTACTAAAACTTCAAAAAGTCTAATTTACACATGAGCAGCAATTTCTTTGAATACAGTCCACTGACTGTATGGAACTTCACTCATGCAGTACTCAATGCAGATTTCAGGCAAGTAACTGCACATGACAGTGACTTAGTGCTGACTGCTAACAGGAACCATACTCAAGAAATATTCAGCCTAGACAAACTGTGGCACCGTTCACATTAGCTGTTCAAGGTTCTAATTTCTGGGGAGGATTTTTAAGCATGCAATTTTCTACCTGTATTCTATTAAAGCCCAGCAAAATTTTTCTAGGAAGTCAGATTTTATGCTTTGATAATTTCAGTACATGTTTTTGTGATGAAAGTTCACATTTTTCTATAAATAGAAAAATTTTAGCTACAAGACAGCAACACTGGAATTTTGAAAAGGTTGACTTTTAAAATTTGAATAATTATGCAACATTTTTAGTAATAATATTCCATAAAATCCAAATTTTGATAAAAGATGAAATGTTCTTTGCATAGTACAGAAATAGGGCTTTCGAGGAGTAGGTCAATCCTAAAATAATTATTTATGGGGCTGAATTTTTAAGCACACATTGTTTCCACAAGTGAAATTTGAATCTTCCCTTCAAGAAAATATAGTTATCACCAACCATGTATAAATTATTCTCTGAACAATATGACTCACAAAATTACAGCCATAACAAGAATGTGGATACTTAATGTATATGTATGAAGTACGTAATACAAAGAAGAAACAAGTGGAGCTGTTTCTCCGTGCTACATTTACAATTTTGCAGGTCATCTCTGAATCTCTTGTATCTCTTTTGATAATCCAGTTTTTAAAGGGGTCTAGACTGTAGATGAATGTGGTAACAAAAAAATTGGAGTGTTATGAACCTTTGTTATGCTTAGTGTGTAGCAAATAGATGATCCTGTTCAGCAACAGAAGTGGTTTGATCTTGACCATACATTCTTACTTACTGTTTTTTGGTGGTTGTGGTGAACCCTTTTGTTCCCAGTGCTGCATACATGCGACATGAAGTTTAACTTCACAAAATGCAGTCAAAATGAACTTATTATACAAAAATCACCATGCATGTGTTAAAAAACATTTACAAGTTCTCTGTCTATGTCTTTTTTTTATTTCACAGTTAGTCTAAAGCTTTGTGAAAAAAATAAGTTACTGAAAATTCAGCAATGTAATATGTGATTAATCTCGCATGTTGAAACTTCCTGAGAGATTAAAACTGTGTGCCGTACCGAGACTCGAACTTGGGACCTTTGCCTTTCGCGGGCAAGTGCTCTACCAACTGAGATACCCAAGCATGACTCCCGCCCCGTCCTCACAACTTCACTCCTGCCGGTACCTCGCCTCCTACCTTCCAAACTTTACAGAAGCTCTCTTGCGAACCTTCTGCGAGAGCTTCTGTAAAGTTTGGAAGGTAGGAGACGAGGTACTGGCAGAAGTGAAGCTGTGAGAATGGGGCGTGAATTGTGCTTGGGTAGCTCAGTTGGTAGAGCACTTGCCTGCGAAAGGCAAAGGTCCCGAGTTTGAGTCTCGGTCCGGCACACAGTTTTAATCTGCCAGGAAGTTTCACATCAGAGCACACTCTTCTGCAGAGTGAATATCTCAATCTTGCATGTTGTTCCAGCAAATAATATGTAATGCCAGTGGACTGGTTTGGAGGAAGTGGTGGTGTGGATAGTATGCTACATATTTTGCTTATCAGATGTGTGTTAATGGTGCAAGGCATATGGAAGAGGGAGTTATTCTGTATAAATAGCAGTCACGCAAGTATGACCTTTAAGTGCAAGGGTACAAGATATTTGCTTGTTATGTCAACATTCACAGAAGCCATAGCTTTAGAGAAAGTAGGTCCCTACTCTTTAATCAGTATAGAGGCAGTCTAGGAATTCTATATTTCTTTCCTGGCAAAAGTTCCAATTGAGATGATTTGCTGTGGCCTTTCTCTGACTTGGTATGTGTCAGTGTGTGTTTGCATCATTTGGATGCCTTTTATTCATAGGCTGGTAATCAGGAACTTGATATGACCATCTCTTCTTCCCCTGCCGGTCATTTACTGGTGATAAAAAATTTTCTTTCACCATCTGTATCGAAACCATCTACCTGTTGTTTGAGCATTGCTGTGCATAAACTGTGGGGAACTTTCTTCATGTGTAGATAGCCCAACAGATTTTATGTGTACTGAAGTTTTGATGGAATAATCAGCAGGAAATTTGTAACATTAAAGAATGTAACATCCTGTTTAGAAAAAAAGGCCAAGTAAAACATATTTGAGAAATACTAAATTTGTCAAAGACTCAGGACAGGCTAGTTCTGAGCTAGCCTCATATCATGGAAATGTGATCAGTATATCTGAATGTGACGTGCTGAAAGAGATTTTGCGTGGGAAGTAGGATTTCCTTACATAATCTATAACAAAGCTACAAATGTTTATAACTGTATCAAGTATCTGAAGAAAAACCTTTAGAAGGAGAAATGATTGTGGATTAGATTTTAGTATATGAGACTAACACAGTTGAATCTGCTGAATATGTATTTCACAAGGCACTAGATAGGGATATATTTCCTTTATTGATACATAAGAAACATGGGATTGTGGTGAGTAGAGGCTCCTTTAATCGCCTGAGAATATGATGAGTGAAACTGATTTTGTGCAGAATGTTGAAGGTATTGAGAAGTTGACGGGTCTGAAACTAGCAACAGTAGGGCTGCTAGGGTTAAGTTTGAGAAATTTTAATAGAAGGTGGTTGTTTATGATTAACGATCCCAGTAAAGAGGTAGATCACACTGGAAGTATTTTGGGTGATTGAGCACACCAAGAAAATGTTGGCCTGTTAGTCTTTTAGGTGCTTTTGTTCAAGATTTTCATGGCAATATGTGTAACTGGAACTATTGGGCAGGAAATAATGGAATCCAGCTGAGAAGTCTGTGTGAGCTTTTGTCAACTATTATAAATGGCAGTACTAAAGTGCTCTTTTATTAGTTGTCATAACACTTTGTATCTAACTTATTGAATGAGAAATAATGTTGCAAGCTATCAGCTTAAGTCATATTTCAGAGACAAATGTCAAAGCACATTTCTGCCAGAAAAAGTTTATTTGCAGCTTGTGCAGCCCTTAGAATGTTCAAGTGTGCAATTGAAATTTGCTAATATCTGTCTGTAGCCATATTTCCCATGTGTTAAACTGGTCATAAATTCAATCTTCTATGCAATTCATTCGTCTTGTTGCACTGTCTGTTGCTCTGCATGTGCCTTTGTAGCAAATTTTTTCTAATTTGTCTGGAGGAATGTGTATGTTGATTTTTGTGTAGTAGCTCACTTATACCTTAATCATTCTTCAAGGAACCAGACAGTTATTGGTCCAAGGGAACAAAATAAGTACTGTATGAATGAGCCTCCAGTAACTCAAAACTCTGATTTTGAGGTTATCAGTGTGTTAAAAGAATCATTCAACATTAACACACTTATCAACAAAAGGGCCCAACAGTTTTATTGCATCACCATCTTTCAGATTATTATGCAATATCTCACTGCAACAAGTGCTGTGTACTGTTGAGCATTTGTGTTTGTACATTGTTTCAGTATTTCCCCTTGTGCATCCCAGAAAAATTGCAAGATGTGAGCAATATTTTGAATCAGATGACACATTATTGTCCTGTGTGTTTTCACTTCATGCGTCAGTGCCTTTTTTTTTCCCCCCAAAATAACTGACCCACATATAATCTTTGGTAGCTTTTCTTTTCAGCCAATCATCACTTTTCTTACCACAGTAGTCTAGCATGAATTGATGCACATATGTGTGAACTGTTTCAGTATACATATTTTAAACATATAATTTTGATATCCCCCCCACCTGACATTGTGATGGAGGCAGATGAGCTGGCATGGATAACGCAACGGACTAGTGCGAAAAACTACCATTGGGGTGGGGGGCTGCATGTGACATGTTGTATGGTCATACCTGCTGATGGAAGTGTTTGCCTGCATTTGGCGGTAAGCCAGGCAGGGGCAGTTCTAACTCTGAGGTAAACCACCCTCTGACCTTGTCTTGTGCCTCGTACCATGTGCCATTTCCATGTGCTCAGCCATCAGCTGCCTGTTCCTGTCATATGTTGTGTTCATACCAGTGCACAATTCTACGTGGTTTCAGACTCTCTGCTTTCCCATAGATTGACTTGCACAGTGAGCTTTCATTTACTCTTTCAGGGTTCTGTTCCTTGGCTTGTTTTGAGCCACTACCAGCTCATACAGTACTTTGTGCCGACACTGTTTTTTTCTCTTCTGACATTGCCATGCCTTTGCAGATACTAAAATGGTAGAGAAGAATGTTCTTACATGTATGACACTTCTGTTTTATTTCTTCCCTTTTCATAGTGTTAATCTTGGGCCACCATGGACTTGACATTTCTACAAAGCTCACAGGAACTGTTGCACCTACAGAAGGAGCAGCAGCAGCATGAGAAGATGCAGGCGCTGCTAAACCAGAATGCGGAATTCCTTCACACTTGTGCCTTGCAGATGACAGGCTAGGTGCTAGGTGTACCATTTTCTTCCCTGCCAACATTTGCTGGTTTCAGTGAGTCTATGGGTAGGTGGGAAAATTTCTTGCACTGGTTCTTGCTGCTGTGCCACAATGGCTTATTGTCGATAAAGCCACCTTGTTGTTGACCAGCAATTCAAGTTTATATTAAGTTCTGAGAAAATTGAAGCCCTCCACTGAGCCCGAGAAACTACCCATTGATGGTCTTTGTCAGTTGCTTTCACAGTATTTCAGACATCAAACATATGTGGTGACAGCATGGTTGCAGTTTAACAAGCACCACATTTGCCCTGGCTTGTCCTGTGCCGCCTTCATCACCAAATTGCAGGGTCTTGCTTGCAAGTGTCATTTTGAGTGACCCAAATGTGCCACCTCATATGCAGAGTCACTAATACAGGATGTGATGGTCGGTTAGCACCTGATCTTGATGTCCAGACTAGGGCATGACCGTGTCCGTCCCTTCTTTAACTGATGTTGCCCAGATTTCAGAATAACGTGAGATTACGGCAGCAGTAAGGGATGTCTTTTTCTGATAATTGGCAGGTGACACAATTAGGTGTTCATGGTAAGCAGCCCTCAGTGCCCCATAGGGTTCTCCAGGTTGCCTTCCCTCCAGCCGAGTCGCCATGTGTTGACACCATTTATGATTCCAATCCAGAGGCATCGTGGCACTGCCTGTCTCACCAGTGTCGATATCAGCAGGTTCACATTGGTTGCGGCACAGTACTTCCCTGCCGTGGCACTGTTCTGGTCCTTGGGAATGCTTTCCTTCCGCTAATTAGGCGAGCTGACATTCTTGCCCTGATTGTCTTTTGGTGCATGTTTGACGAGACTGCCTGCATGTGGAGGCCATATGTGGGATCTACTGCCAGGTAGGTCATTTTGCAATGGTTTGTGACATTCGAAGAGCCATGGTCAGTCATTGGAAGCTTCTATGTTTTCATTGGACCCTAGGGCTGTCCCTGGTGCTCCATACTTGTTGCCTGGCATATTTTTCTGACATTGTTAGTGACTGGGTGACCAGCTGAATTTCACATAGACACAGGAGTGACTGACAGCCTCATCAGCTTAGATACATACAGGCTTTTGAGCTGCTCAGTATTGCAACAGTCGCTGTGTCATGTTCTGCTTTGCAGTAAACAGTGTATACCTTTGAGGAGACATTTCTCCATCTCTGCACATTATAAGAATGTGGAATGTCAACTTATATTGTCAGTGGCCAATTCCCTGTTGGCGCAAAATATTTTTAGGCTAGATGTTTTTTCTGGTTTTGGCTTCCAGATAGTTGATGGAAGTCCATTTTGTGTCTCAGTCAGTCTCTTTTCAAGATTTGGACTTCTTACTGCTGTTATAGTTAGTTAGGTAGGTAGTTACTTTCATGTTCCATGGATAATTTTGCACGATAAATCGTCATGATGTGGAATGAGTCATTTTACATTCATATTGCAAATTAATTTGTAATCAATTTGTACTCTAAACATCACCATATAATAATTTTTTTTTTCCTGAACTGAAAACAAGATATACAGACTGAGTTTGCAATTCCTACCCACCACTTTTCACACATTACGAACATAGAAATTTTTCTACGGAATAGGAGGAGTTGTCAAGGAGAAACTTTTTCAATTTATTTTCAAATTTTACCTTGCTGTCTGTCAGACATTTTATATCACTGGCTAAGTGGTCAAAAATTTTTGTTGCAGTGTTGTGCACCCCTTTCTGTGCTAAAGACAGCCTTAATGTTGATTAATGAATGTCATTTTTTATTCTCGTATTGTAATTATGTAC